>NW_026611733.1:0-10000 GCF_023638135.1 Falco biarmicus
AACCCTAACCCTAACCCTAACCCTAACCCTAACCCTAACCCTAACCCTAACCCTAACCCTAACCCTAACCCTAACCCTAACCCTAACCCTAACCCTAACCCTAACCCTAACCCTAACCCTAACCCTAACCCTAACCCTAACCCTAACCCTAACCCTAACCCTAACCCTAACCCTAACCCTAACCCTAACCCTAACCCTAACCCTAACCCTAACCCTAACCCTAACCCTAACCCTAACCCTAACCCTAACCCTAACCCTAACCCTAACCCTAACCCTAACCCTAACCCTAACCCTAACCCTAACCCTAACCCTAACCCTAACCCTAACCCTAACCCTAACCCTAACCCTAACCCTAACCCTAACCCTAACCCTAACCCTAACCCTAACCCTAACCCTAACCCTAACCCTAACCCTAACCCTAACCCTAACCCTAACCCTAACCCTAACCCTAACCCTAACCCTAACCCTAACCCTAACCCTAACCCTAACCCTAACCCTAACCCTAACCCTAACCCTAACCCTAACCCTAACCCTAACCCTAACCCTAACCCTAACCCTAACCCTAACCCTAACCCTAACCCTAACCCTAACCCTAACCCTAACCCTAACCCTAACCCTAACCCTAACCCTAACCCTAACCCTAACCCTAACCCTAACCCTAACCCTAACCCTAACCCTAACCCTAACCCTAACCCTAACCCTAACCCTAACCCTAACCCTAACCCTAACCCTAACCCTAACCCTAACCCTAACCCTAACCCTAACCCTAACCCTAACCCTAACCCTAACCCTAACCCTAACCCTAACCCTAACCCTAACCCTAACCCTAACCCTAACCCTAACCCTAACCCTAACCCTAACCCTAACCCTAACCCTAACCCTAACCCTAACCCTAACCCTAACCCTAACCCTAACCCTAACCCTAACCCTAACCCTAACCCTAACCCTAACCCTAACCCTAACCCTAACCCTAACCCTAACCCTAACCCTAACCCTAACCCTAACCCTAACCCTAACCCTAACCCTAACCCTAACCCTAACCCTAACCCTAACCCTAACCCTAACCCTAACCCTAACCCTAACCCTAACCCTAACCCTAACCCTAACCCTAACCCTAACCCTAACCCTAACCCTAACCCTAACCCTAACCCTAACCCTAACCCTAACCCTAACCCTAACCCTAACCCTAACCCTAACCCTAACCCTAACCCTAACCCTAACCCTAACCCTAACCCTAACCCTAACCCTAACCCTAACCCTAACCCTAACCCTAACCCTAACCCTAACCCTAACCCTAACCCTAACCCTAACCCTAACCCTAACCCTAACCCTAACCCTAACCCTAACCCTAACCCTAACCCTAACCCTAACCCTAACCCTAACCCTAACCCTAACCCTAACCCTAACCCTAACCCTAACCCTAACCCTAACCCTAACCCTAACCCTAACCCTAACCCTAACCCTAACCCTAACCCTAACCCTAACCCTAACCCTAACCCTAACCCTAACCCTAACCCTAACCCTAACCCTAACCCTAACCCTAACCCTAACCCTAACCCTAACCCTAACCCTAACCCTAACCCTAACCCTAACCCTAACCCTAACCCTAACCCTAACCCTAACCCTAACCCTAACCCTAACCCTAACCCTAACCCTAACCCTAACCCTAACCCTAACCCTAACCCTAACCCTAACCCTAACCCTAACCCTAACCCTAACCCTAACCCTAACCCTAACCCTAACCCTAACCCTAACCCTAACCCTAACCCTAACCCTAACCCTAACCCTAACCCTAACCCTAACCCTAACCCTAACCCTAACCCTAACCCTAACCCTAACCCTAACCCTAACCCTAACCCTAACCCTAACCCTAACCCTAACCCTAACCCTAACCCTAACCCTAACCCTAACCCTAACCCTAACCCTAACCCTAACCCTAACCCTAACCCTAACCCTAACCCTAACCCTAACCCTAACCCTAACCCTAACCCTAACCCTAACCCTAACCCTAACCCTAACCCTAACCCTAACCCTAACCCTAACCCTAACCCTAACCCTAACCCTAACCCTAACCCTAACCCTAACCCTAACCCTAACCCTAACCCTAACCCTAACCCTAACCCTAACCCTAACCCTAACCCTAACCCTAACCCTAACCCTAACCCTAACCCTAACCCTAACCCTAACCCTAACCCTAACCCTAACCCTAACCCTAACCCTAACCCTAACCCTAACCCTAACCCTAACCCTAACCCTAACCCTAACCCTAACCCTAACCCTAACCCTAACCCTAACCCTAACCCTAACCCTAACCCTAACCCTAACCCTAACCCTAACCCTAACCCTAACCCTAACCCTAACCCTAACCCTAACCCTAACCCTAACCCTAACCCTAACCCTAACCCTAACCCTAACCCTAACCCTAACCCTAACCCTAACCCTAACCCTAACCCTAACCCTAACCCTAACCCTAACCCTAACCCTAACCCTAACCCTAACCCTAACCCTAACCCTAACCCTAACCCTAACCCTAACCCTAACCCTAACCCTAACCCTAACCCTAACCCTAACCCTAACCCTAACCCTAACCCTAACCCTAACCCTAACCCTAACCCTAACCCTAACCCTAACCCTAACCCTAACCCTAACCCTAACCCTAACCCTAACCCTAACCCTAACCCTAACCCTAACCCTAACCCTAACCCTAACCCTAACCCTAACCCTAACCCTAACCCTAACCCTAACCCTAACCCTAACCCTAACCCTAACCCTAACCCTAACCCTAACCCTAACCCTAACCCTAACCCTAACCCTAACCCTAACCCTAACCCTAACCCTAACCCTAACCCTAACCCTAACCCTAACCCTAACCCTAACCCTAACCCTAACCCTAACCCTAACCCTAACCCTAACCCTAACCCTAACCCTAACCCTAACCCTAACCCTAACCCTAACCCTAACCCTAACCCTAACCCTAACCCTAACCCTAACCCTAACCCTAACCCTAACCCTAACCCTAACCCTAACCCTAACCCTAACCCTAACCCTAACCCTAACCCTAACCCTAACCCTAACCCTAACCCTAACCCTAACCCTAACCCTAACCCTAACCCTAACCCTAACCCTAACCCTAACCCTAACCCTAACCCTAACCCTAACCCTAACCCTAACCCTAACCCTAACCCTAACCCTAACCCTAACCCTAACCCTAACCCTAACCCTAACCCTAACCCTAACCCTAACCCTAACCCTAACCCTAACCCTAACCCTAACCCTAACCCTAACCCTAACCCTAACCCTAACCCTAACCCTAACCCTAACCCTAACCCTAACCCTAACCCTAACCCTAACCCTAACCCTAACCCTAACCCTAACCCTAACCCTAACCCTAACCCTAACCCTAACCCTAACCCTAACCCTAACCCTAACCCTAACCCTAACCCTAACCCTAACCCTAACCCTAACCCTAACCCTAACCCTAACCCTAACCCTAACCCTAACCCTAACCCTAACCCTAACCCTAACCCTAACCCTAACCCTAACCCTAACCCTAACCCTAACCCTAACCCTAACCCTAACCCTAACCCTAACCCTAACCCTAACCCTAACCCTAACCCTAACCCTAACCCTAACCCTAACCCTAACCCTAACCCTAACCCTAACCCTAACCCTAACCCTAACCCTAACCCTAACCCTAACCCTAACCCTAACCCTAACCCTAACCCTAACCCTAACCCTAACCCTAACCCTAACCCTAACCCTAACCCTAACCCTAACCCTAACCCTAACCCTAACCCTAACCCTAACCCTAACCCTAACCCTAACCCTAACCCTAACCCTAACCCTAACCCTAACCCTAACCCTAACCCTAACCCTAACCCTAACCCTAACCCTAACCCTAACCCTAACCCTAACCCTAACCCTAACCCTAACCCTAACCCTAACCCTAACCCTAACCCTAACCCTAACCCTAACCCTAACCCTAACCCTAACCCTAACCCTAACCCTAACCCTAACCCTAACCCTAACCCTAACCCTAACCCTAACCCTAACCCTAACCCTAACCCTAACCCTAACCCTAACCCTAACCCTAACCCTAACCCTAACCCTAACCCTAACCCTAACCCTAACCCTAACCCTAACCCTAACCCTAACCCTAACCCTAACCCTAACCCTAACCCTAACCCTAACCCTAACCCTAACCCTAACCCTAACCCTAACCCTAACCCTAACCCTAACCCTAACCCTAACCCTAACCCTAACCCTAACCCTAACCCTAACCCTAACCCTAACCCTAACCCTAACCCTAACCCTAACCCTAACCCTAACCCTAACCCTAACCCTAACCCTAACCCTAACCCTAACCCTAACCCTAACCCTAACCCTAACCCTAACCCTAACCCTAACCCTAACCCTAACCCTAACCCTAACCCTAACCCTAACCCTAACCCTAACCCTAACCCTAACCCTAACCCTAACCCTAACCCTAACCCTAACCCTAACCCTAACCCTAACCCTAACCCTAACCCTAACCCTAACCCTAACCCTAACCCTAACCCTAACCCTAACCCTAACCCTAACCCTAACCCTAACCCTAACCCTAACCCTAACCCTAACCCTAACCCTAACCCTAACCCTAACCCTAACCCTAACCCTAACCCTAACCCTAACCCTAACCCTAACCCTAACCCTAACCCTAACCCTAACCCTAACCCTAACCCTAACCCTAACCCTAACCCTAACCCTAACCCTAACCCTAACCCTAACCCTAACCCTAACCCTAACCCTAACCCTAACCCTAACCCTAACCCTAACCCTAACCCTAACCCTAACCCTAACCCTAACCCTAACCCTAACCCTAACCCTAACCCTAACCCTAACCCTAACCCTAACCCTAACCCTAACCCTAACCCTAACCCTAACCCTAACCCTAACCCTAACCCTAACCCTAACCCTAACCCTAACCCTAACCCTAACCCTAACCCTAACCCTAACCCTAACCCTAACCCTAACCCTAACCCTAACCCTAACCCTAACCCTAACCCTAACCCTAACCCTAACCCTAACCCTAACCCTAACCCTAACCCTAACCCTAACCCTAACCCTAACCCTAACCCTAACCCTAACCCTAACCCTAACCCTAACCCTAACCCTAACCCTAACCCTAACCCTAACCCTAACCCTAACCCTAACCCTAACCCTAACCCTAACCCTAACCCTAACCCTAACCCTAACCCTAACCCTAACCCTAACCCTAACCCTAACCCTAACCCTAACCCTAACCCTAACCCTAACCCTAACCCTAACCCTAACCCTAACCCTAACCCTAACCCTAACCCTAACCCTAACCCTAACCCTAACCCTAACCCTAACCCTAACCCTAACCCTAACCCTAACCCTAACCCTAACCCTAACCCTAACCCTAACCCTAACCCTAACCCTAACCCTAACCCTAACCCTAACCCTAACCCTAACCCTAACCCTAACCCTAACCCTAACCCTAACCCTAACCCTAACCCTAACCCTAACCCTAACCCTAACCCTAACCCTAACCCTAACCCTAACCCTAACCCTAACCCTAACCCTAACCCTAACCCTAACCCTAACCCTAACCCTAACCCTAACCCTAACCCTAACCCTAACCCTAACCCTAACCCTAACCCTAACCCTAACCCTAACCCTAACCCTAACCCTAACCCTAACCCTAACCCTAACCCTAACCCTAACCCTAACCCTAACCCTAACCCTAACCCTAACCCTAACCCTAACCCTAACCCTAACCCTAACCCTAACCCTAACCCTAACCCTAACCCTAACCCTAACCCTAACCCTAACCCTAACCCTAACCCTAACCCTAACCCTAACCCTAACCCTAACCCTAACCCTAACCCTAACCCTAACCCTAACCCTAACCCTAACCCTAACCCTAACCCTAACCCTAACCCTAACCCTAACCCTAACCCTAACCCTAACCCTAACCCTAACCCTAACCCTAACCCTAACCCTAACCCTAACCCTAACCCTAACCCTAACCCTAACCCTAACCCTAACCCTAACCCTAACCCTAACCCTAACCCTAACCCTAACCCTAACCCTAACCCTAACCCTAACCCTAACCCTAACCCTAACCCTAACCCTAACCCTAACCCTAACCCTAACCCTAACCCTAACCCTAACCCTAACCCTAACCCTAACCCTAACCCTAACCCTAACCCTAACCCTAACCCTAACCCTAACCCTAACCCTAACCCTAACCCTAACCCTAACCCTAACCCTAACCCTAACCCTAACCCTAACCCTAACCCTAACCCTAACCCTAACCCTAACCCTAACCCTAACCCTAACCCTAACCCTAACCCTAACCCTAACCCTAACCCTAACCCTAACCCTAACCCTAACCCTAACCCTAACCCTAACCCTAACCCTAACCCTAACCCTAACCCTAACCCTAACCCTAACCCTAACCCTAACCCTAACCCTAACCCTAACCCTAACCCTAACCCTAACCCTAACCCTAACCCTAACCCTAACCCTAACCCTAACCCTAACCCTAACCCTAACCCTAACCCTAACCCTAACCCTAACCCTAACCCTAACCCTAACCCTAACCCTAACCCTAACCCTAACCCTAACCCTAACCCTAACCCTAACCCTAACCCTAACCCTAACCCTAACCCTAACCCTAACCCTAACCCTAACCCTAACCCTAACCCTAACCCTAACCCTAACCCTAACCCTAACCCTAACCCTAACCCTAACCCTAACCCTAACCCTAACCCTAACCCTAACCCTAACCCTAACCCTAACCCTAACCCTAACCCTAACCCTAACCCTAACCCTAACCCTAACCCTAACCCTAACCCTAACCCTAACCCTAACCCTAACCCTAACCCTAACCCTAACCCTAACCCTAACCCTAACCCTAACCCTAACCCTAACCCTAACCCTAACCCTAACCCTAACCCTAACCCTAACCCTAACCCTAACCCTAACCCTAACCCTAACCCTAACCCTAACCCTAACCCTAACCCTAACCCTAACCCTAACCCTAACCCTAACCCTAACCCTAACCCTAACCCTAACCCTAACCCTAACCCTAACCCTAACCCTAACCCTAACCCTAACCCTAACCCTAACCCTAACCCTAACCCTAACCCTAACCCTAACCCTAACCCTAACCCTAACCCTAACCCTAACCCTAACCCTAACCCTAACCCTAACCCTAACCCTAACCCTAACCCTAACCCTAACCCTAACCCTAACCCTAACCCTAACCCTAACCCTAACCCTAACCCTAACCCTAACCCTAACCCTAACCCTAACCCTAACCCTAACCCTAACCCTAACCCTAACCCTAACCCTAACCCTAACCCTAACCCTAACCCTAACCCTAACCCTAACCCTAACCCTAACCCTAACCCTAACCCTAACCCTAACCCTAACCCTAACCCTAACCCTAACCCTAACCCTAACCCTAACCCTAACCCTAACCCTAACCCTAACCCTAACCCTAACCCTAACCCTAACCCTAACCCTAACCCTAACCCTAACCCTAACCCTAACCCTAACCCTAACCCTAACCCTAACCCTAACCCTAACCCTAACCCTAACCCTAACCCTAACCCTAACCCTAACCCTAACCCTAACCCTAACCCTAACCCTAACCCTAACCCTAACCCTAACCCTAACCCTAACCCTAACCCTAACCCTAACCCTAACCCTAACCCTAACCCTAACCCTAACCCTAACCCTAACCCTAACCCTAACCCTAACCCTAACCCTAACCCTAACCCTAACCCTAACCCTAACCCTAACCCTAACCCTAACCCTAACCCTAACCCTAACCCTAACCCTAACCCTAACCCTAACCCTAACCCTAACCCTAACCCTAACCCTAACCCTAACCCTAACCCTAACCCTAACCCTAACCCTAACCCTAACCCTAACCCTAACCCTAACCCTAACCCTAACCCTAACCCTAACCCTAACCCTAACCCTAACCCTAACCCTAACCCTAACCCTAACCCTAACCCTAACCCTAACCCTAACCCTAACCCTAACCCTAACCCTAACCCTAACCCTAACCCTAACCCTAACCCTAACCCTAACCCTAACCCTAACCCTAACCCTAACCCTAACCCTAACCCTAACCCTAACCCTAACCCTAACCCTAACCCTAACCCTAACCCTAACCCTAACCCTAACCCTAACCCTAACCCTAACCCTAACCCTAACCCTAACCCTAACCCTAACCCTAACCCTAACCCTAACCCTAACCCTAACCCTAACCCTAACCCTAACCCTAACCCTAACCCTAACCCTAACCCTAACCCTAACCCTAACCCTAACCCTAACCCTAACCCTAACCCTAACCCTAACCCTAACCCTAACCCTAACCCTAACCCTAACCCTAACCCTAACCCTAACCCTAACCCTAACCCTAACCCTAACCCTAACCCTAACCCTAACCCTAACCCTAACCCTAACCCTAACCCTAACCCTAACCCTAACCCTAACCCTAACCCTAACCCTAACCCTAACCCTAACCCTAACCCTAACCCTAACCCTAACCCTAACCCTAACCCTAACCCTAACCCTAACCCTAACCCTAACCCTAACCCTAACCCTAACCCTAACCCTAACCCTAACCCTAACCCTAACCCTAACCCTAACCCTAACCCTAACCCTAACCCTAACCCTAACCCTAACCCTAACCCTAACCCTAACCCTAACCCTAACCCTAACCCTAACCCTAACCCTAACCCTAACCCTAACCCTAACCCTAACCCTAACCCTAACCCTAACCCTAACCCTAACCCTAACCCTAACCCTAACCCTAACCCTAACCCTAACCCTAACCCTAACCCTAACCCTAACCCTAACCCTAACCCTAACCCTAACCCTAACCCTAACCCTAACCCTAACCCTAACCCTAACCCTAACCCTAACCCTAACCCTAACCCTAACCCTAACCCTAACCCTAACCCTAACCCTAACCCTAACCCTAACCCTAACCCTAACCCTAACCCTAACCCTAACCCTAACCCTAACCCTAACCCTAACCCTAACCCTAACCCTAACCCTAACCCTAACCCTAACCCTAACCCTAACCCTAACCCTAACCCTAACCCTAACCCTAACCCTAACCCTAACCCTAACCCTAACCCTAACCCTAACCCTAACCCTAACCCTAACCCTAACCCTAACCCTAACCCTAACCCTAACCCTAACCCTAACCCTAACCCTAACCCTAACCCTAACCCTAACCCTAACCCTAACCCTAACCCTAACCCTAACCCTAACCCTAACCCTAACCCTAACCCTAACCCTAACCCTAACCCTAACCCTAACCCTAACCCTAACCCTAACCCTAACCCTAACCCTAACCCTAACCCTAACCCTAACCCTAACCCTAACCCTAACCCTAACCCTAACCCTAACCCTAACCCTAACCCTAACCCTAACCCTAACCCTAACCCTAACCCTAACCCTAACCCTAACCCTAACCCTAACCCTAACCCTAACCCTAACCCTAACCCTAACCCTAACCCTAACCCTAACCCTAACCCTAACCCTAACCCTAACCCTAACCCTAACCCTAACCCTAACCCTAACCCTAACCCTAACCCTAACCCTAACCCTAACCCTAACCCTAACCCTAACCCTAACCCTAACCCTAACCCTAACCCTAACCCTAACCCTAACCCTAACCCTAACCCTAACCCTAACCCTAACCCTAACCCTAACCCTAACCCTAACCCTAACCCTAACCCTAACCCTAACCCTAACCCTAACCCTAACCCTAACCCTAACCCTAACCCTAACCCTAACCCTAACCCTAACCCTAACCCTAACCCTAACCCTAACCCTAACCCTAACCCTAACCCTAACCCTAACCCTAACCCTAACCCTAACCCTAACCCTAACCCTAACCCTAACCCTAACCCTAACCCTAACCCTAACCCTAACCCTAACCCTAACCCTAACCCTAACCCTAACC
>NW_026611733.1:20000-241821 GCF_023638135.1 Falco biarmicus
CCTGGTAGTTTTTACATTGCTCCGGTAGGCATCTGAAAGACACCACAAAAGTTGTTCTACCTGCTTTCTGGGCTGAGATGGGGAACCGCTGAATTTTGGAGTCGGCTGGTGACAAAATGTTCCAAACACACCCCATGCACAACTCCACCGGGGAAGGTGCCAGACAGGAGTTTTCCTGGTAGTTTTTACACTACCTTGGTAGGCACCTGAATGGCACAACAAAAGTTGTTCTACCTGCTTTCTGGGCTGAGATGGGGAACCGCTGAATTTTGGAGTCGGCCGGTGACAAAATGTTCCAAACACACCCCATGCACAACTCCACCGGGGAAGGTGCCAGACAGGAGTTCTCCTGGTAGTTTTTACATTGCTCCGGTAGGCATCTGAAAGACACCACAAAAGTTGTTCTACCTGCTTTCTGGGCTGAGATGGGGAACCGCTGAATTTTGGAGTCGGCTGGTGACAAAATGTTCCAAACACACCCCCTGCACAACTCCACCGGGGAAGGTGCCAGACAGGAGTTCTCCTGGTAGTTTTTACATTGCTCCGGTAGGCACCTGAAAGGCACCAGAAAAGTTGTTCTACCTGCTTTCTGGGCTGAGATGGGGAACCGCTGAATTTTGGACTCGGCCGGTGACAAAATGTTCCAAAGACACCCCATGCACAACTCCACCGGGGAAGGTGCCAGACAGGAGTTCTCTTAGTAGTTTTTACACTACCTTGGTAGGCAGCTGAAAGGCACCACAAAAGTTGTTCTACCTGCTTTCTGGGCTGAGATGGGGAACCGCTGAATTTTGGAGTCGGCCGGTGACAAAATGTTCCAAACACACCCCCATGCACAACTCCACCGGGGAAGGTGCCAGACAGGAGTTCTCCTGGTAGTTTTTACATTGCTCCGGTAGGCACCTGAAAGGCACCAGAAAAGTTGTTCTACCTGCTTTCTGGGCTGAGATGGGGAACCGCTGAATTTTGGACTCGGCTGGTGACAAAATGTTCCAAACACACCCCATGCACAACTCCACCGGGGAAGGTGCCAGACAGGAGTTCTCCTGGTAGTTTTTACACTACCTTGGTAGGCAGCTGAAAGGCACAAGAAAAGTTGTTCTACCTGCTTTCTGGGCTGAGATGGGGAACCGCTGAATTTTGGACTCGGCCGGTGACAAAATGTTCCAAACACACCCCATGCACAACTCCACCGGGGAAGGTTCCAGAAACGAGTTCTATTGGAAGTTTTTACAGTACCTTGGTAGGCACCTGAAAGACACCACAAAAATTGTTCTTCCTGCTTTCTGGGCTGAGATGGGGAACCGCTGAATTTTGGACTCGGCCGGTGACAAAATGTTCCAAACACACCCCATGCACAACTCCACCGGGGAAGGTGCCAGACAGGAGTTCTTTTAGTAGTTTTTACACTACCTTGGTAGGCACCTGAAAGGTACCAGAAAAGTTGTTCTACCTGCTTTCTGGGCTGAGATGGGGAACCGCTGAATTTTGGAGTCGGCTGGTGACAAAATGTTCCAAACACACCCCCTGCACAACTCCACCGGGGAAGGTGCCAGACAGGAGTTCTTTTGGTAGTTTTTACATTGCTCCGGTAGGCATCTGAAAGACACCACAAAAGTTGTTCTACCTGCTTTCTGGGCTGAGATGGGGAATCGCTGAATTTTGGACTCGGCCGGTGACAAAATGTTCCAAACACACCCCATGCACAACTCCACCGGGGAAGGTGCCAGACAGGAGTTCTCCTGGTAGTTTTTACATTGCTCCGGTAGGCATCTGAAAGACACCACAAAAGTTGTTCTACCTGCTTTCTGGGCTGAGATGGGGAACCGCTGAATTTTGGAGTCGGCCGGTGACAAAATGTTCCAAACACACCCCATGCACAACTCCACCGGGGAAGGTGCCAGACAGGAGTTTTTTTGGTAGTTTTTACACTACCTTGGTAGGCACCTGAATGGCACAAGAAAAGTTGTTCTACCTGCTTTCTGGGCTGAGATGGGGAACCGCTGAATTTTGGAGTCGGCTGGTGACAAAATGTTCCAAACACACCCCATGCACAACTCCACCGGGGAAGGTGCCAGACAGGAGTTCTCCTGGTAGTTTTTACATTGCTCCGGTAGGCATCTGAAAGACACCACAAAAGTTGTTCTACCTGCTTTCTGGGCTGAGATGGGGAACCGCTGAATTTTGGACTCGGCCGGTGACAAAATGTTCCAAACACACCCCCTGCACAACTCCACCGGGGAAGGTGCCAGACAGGAGTTCTCTTGGTAGTTTTTACATTGCTCCGGTAGGCACCTGAAAGGCACCAGAAAAGTTGTTCTACCTGCTTTCTGGGCTGAGATGGGGAACCGCTGAATTTTGGACTCGGCCGGTGACAAAATGTTCCAAACACACCCCATGCACAACTCCACCGGGGAAGGTGCCAGACAGGAGTTCTCCTGGTAGTTTTTACACTACCTTGGTAGGCACCTGAATGGCACAACAAAAGTTGTTCTACCTGCTTTCTGGGCTGAGATGGGGAACCGCTGAATTTTGGACTCGGACGGTGACAAAATGTTCCAAAGACACCCCATGCACAACTCCACCGGGGAAGGTGCCAGACAGGAGTTCTTTTAGTAGTTTTTACACTACCTTGGTAGGCATCTGAAAGACACCACAAAAGTTGTTCTACCTGCTTTCTGGGCTGAGATGGGGAACCGCTGAATTTTGGACTCGGCTCGTGAAAAAATGTTCCAAACACACCCCCTGCACAACTCCACCGGGGAAGGTGCCAGACAGGAGTTCTCTTAATACTTTTTACACTACCTTGGTAGGCAGCTGAAAGGCACAAGAAAAGTTGTTGTACCTGCTTTCTGGGCTGAGATGGGGAACGGCTGAATTTTGGACTCGGCCGGTGACAAAATGTTCCAAACACACCCCATGCACAACTCCACCACGGAAGGTGCCAGACAGGAGTTCTCCTGGTAGTTTTTACACTACCTTGGTAGGCATCTGAAAGACACCACAAAAGTTGTTCTACCTGCTTTCTGGGCTGAGATGGGGAAACGCTGAATTTTGGAGTCGGCCGGTGACAAAATGTTCCAAACACACCCCATGCACAACTCCACCGGGGAAGGTGCCAGACAGGAGTTCTCCTGGTAGTTTTTACAGTACCTTGGTAGGCACCTGAATGGCACAACAAAAGTTGTTCTACCTGCTTTCTGGGCTGAGATGGGGAACCGCTGAATTTTGGACTCGGCCGGTGACAAAATGTTCCAAAGACACCCCATGCACAACTCCACCGGGGAAGGTGCCAGACAGGAGTTCTCCTGGTAGTTTTTACATTGCTCCGGTAGGCATCTGAAAGACACCACAAAAGTTGTTCTACCTGCTTTCTGGGCTGAGATGGGGAACCGCTGAATTTTGGAGTCGGCCGGTGACAAAATGTTCCAAAGACACCCCATGCACAACTCCACCGGGGAAGGTGCCAGACAGGAGTTCTCCTGGTAGTTTTTACATTGCTCCGGTAGGCATCTGAAAGACACCACAAAAGTTGTTCTACCTGCTTTCTGGGCTGAGATGGGGAACCGCTGAATTTTGGAGTCAGCCGGTGACAAAATGTTCCAAAGACACCCCATGCACAACTCCACCGGGGAAGGTGCCAGACAGGAGTTCTCCTGGTAGTTTTTACATTGCTCCGGTAGGCATCTGAAAGACACCACAAAAGTTGTTCTACCTGCTTTCTGGGCTGAGATGGGGAACCGCTGAATTTTGGACTCGGCCGGTGACAAAATGTTCCAAACACACCCCATGCACAACTCCACCGGGGAAGGTGCCAGAGAGGAGTTTTCCTGGTAGTTTTTACACTACCTTGGTAGGCACCTGAATGGCACAACAAAAGTTGTTCGACCTGCTTTCTGGGCTGAGATGGGGAACCGCTGAATTTTGGAGTCGGCCGGTGACAAAATGTTCCAAACACACCCCATGCACAACTCCACCGGGGAAGGTGCCAGACAGGAGTTCTCCTGGTAGTTTTTACATTGCTCCGGTAGGCATCTGAAAGACACCACAAAAGTTGTTCTACCTGCTTTCTGGGCTGAGATGGGGAATCGCTGAATTTTGGACTCGGCCGGTGACAAAATGTTCCAAACACACCCCCTGCACAACTCCACCGGGGAAGGTGCCAGACAGGAGTTCTCCTGGTAGTTTTTACATTGCTCCGGTAGGCATCTGAAAGACACCACAAAAGTTGTTCTACCTGCTTTCTGGGCTGAGATGGGGAACCGCTGAATTTTGGACTCGGCCGGTGACAAAATGTTCCAAAGACACCCCATGCACAACTCCACCGGGGAAGGTGCCAGACAGGAGTTCTCTTAGTAGTTTTTACACTACCTTGGTAGGCATCTGAAAGGCACCACAAAAGTTGTTCTACCTGCTTTCTGGGCTGAGATGGGGAACCGCTGAATTTTGGACTCGGCTGGTGACAAAATGTTCCAAACACACCCCATGCACAACTCCACCGGGGAAGGTGACAGACAGGAGTTCTCCTGGTAGTTTTTACATTGCTCCGGTAGGCATCTGAAAGACACCACAAAAGTTGTTCTACCTACTTTGTGGGCTGAGATGGGGAACCGCTGAATTTTGGACTCGGCCGGTGACAAAATGTTCCAAAGACACCCCATGCACAACTCCACCGGGGAAGGTGCCAGACAGGAGTTCTCCTGGTAGTTTTTACATTGCTCCGGTAGGCATCTGAAAGACACCACAAAAGTTGTTCTACCTGCTTTCTGGGCTGAGATGGGGAACCGCTGAATTTTGGACTCGGCTGGTGACAAAATGTTCCAAACACACCCCATGCACAACTCCACCGGGGAAGGTGCCAGACAGGAGTTCTGTTGGTAGATTTTACACTACCTTGGTAGGCATCTGAAAGACACCACAAAAGTTGTTCTACCTGCTTTCTGGGCTGAGATGGGGAATCGCTGAATTTTGGAGTCGGCTGCTGACAAAATGTTCCAAACACACCCCATGCACAACTCCACCACGGAAGGTGCCAGACAGGAGTTCTCCTGGTAGTTTTTACATTGCTCCGGTAGGCATCTGAAAGACACCACAAAAATTGTTCTACCTGCTTTCTGGGCTGAGTTGGGGAAACGCTGAATTTTGGAGTCGGCTGGTGACAAAATGTTCCAAACACACCCCATGCACAACTCCACCGGGGAAGGTGCCAGACAGGAGTTCTTCTGGTAGTTTTTACACTACCTTGGTAGGCATTTGAAAGGCACCACAAAAGTTGTTCTTCCTGCTTTCTGGGTGAGATGGGGAAACGCTGAATTTTGGACTCGGCTGGTGACAAAATGTTCCAAACACACCCCATGCACAACTCCACCGGGGAAGGTGCCAGACAGGAGTTCTCCTGGTAGTTTTTACACTACCTTGGTAGGCATTTGAAAGACACCACAAAACTTGTTCTACCTGCTTTCTGGGCTGAGATGGGGAACCGCTGAATTTTGGACTCGGCCGGTGACAAAATGTTCCAAACACACCCCATGCACAACTCCACCGGGGAAGGTGCCAGGAACGAATTCTTTTGGTAGTTTTTACACTACCTTGGTAGGCAGCTGAAAGGCACAAGAAAAGTTGTTGTAACTGCTTTCTGGGCTGAGATGGGGAACAGCTGAATTTTGGAGTCGGCCGGTAACAAAATGTTCCAAACACACCCCATGCACAACTCCACCGGGGAAGGTGCCAGACAGGAGTTCTCCTGGTAGTTTTTACACTACCTTGGTAGGCAGCTGAAAGGCACAAGAAAAGTTGTTGTAACTGCTTTCTGGGTTGAGATGGGGAAACGCTGAATTTTGGACTCGGCTGGTGACAAAATGTTCCAAACACACCCCATGCACAACTCCACCGGGGAAGGTGCCAGGAACGAATTCTGTTGGTAGTTTTTACACTACCTTGGTAGGCAGCTGAAAGGCACAAGAAAAGTTGTTGTACCTGCTTTCTGGGCTGAGATGGGGAACCGCTGAATTTTGGAGTCGGCTGGTGACAAAATGTTCCAAACACACCCTCTGCACAACTCCACCGGGGAAGGTGCCAGACAGGAGTTCTCCTGGTAGATTTTACATTGCTCCGGTAGGCATCTGAAAGATACCACAAAAGTTGTTCTACCTGCTTTCTGGGCTGAGATGGGGAATCGCTGAATTTTGGACTCGGCCGGTGACAAAATGTTCCAAACACACCCCATGCACAACTCCACCGGGGAAGGTGCCAGACAGGAGTTCTCTTAGTAGTTTTTACACTACCTTGGTAGGCAGCTGAAAGGCACAAGAAAAGTTGTTGTACCTGCTTTCTGGGCTGAGATGGGGAACCGCTGAATTTTGGACTCGGCCGGTGACAAAATGTTCCAAACACACCCCATGCACAACTCCACCACGGAAGGTGCCAGACAGGAGTTCTCTTAGTAGTTTTTACACTACCTTGGTAGGCATCTGAAAGACACCACAAAAGTTGTTCTACCTGCTTTCTGGGCTGAGATGGGGAAACGCTGAATTTTGGAGTCGGCTGGTGACAAAATGTTCCAAACACACCCCATGCACAACTCCACCGGGGAAGGTGCCAGGAACGAATTCTTTTGGTAGTTTTTACATTGCTCCGGTAGGCATCTGAAAGATACCACAAAAGATGTTCTAACTGCTTTCTGGGCTGAGATGGGGAACCGCTGAATTTTGGACTCGGCCGGTGACAAAATGTTCCAAACACACCCCATGCACAACTCCACCGGGGAAGGTGCCAGACAGGAGTTCTCCTGGTAGTTTTTACATTGCTCTGGTAGGCATCTGAAAGACACCACAAAAGTTGTTCTACCTGCTTTCTGGGCTGAGATGGGGAACAGCTGAATTTTGGACTCGGCCGTTGACAAAATGTTCCAAACACACCCCATGCACAACTCCACCGGGGAAGGTGCCAGACAGGAGTTCTCCTGGTAGTTTTTACACTACCTTGGTAGGCATCTGAAAGACACCACAAAAGTTGTTCTACCTGCTTTCTGGGCTGAGATGGGGAACCGCTGAATTTTGGACTCGGCCGGTGACAAAATGTTCCAAACACACCCCATGCACAACTCCACCACGGAAGGTGCCAGACAGGAGTTCTCCTGGTAGTTTTTACACTACCTTGGTAGGCATCTGAAAGACACCACAAAAGTTGTTCTACCTGCTTTCTGGGCTGAGATGGGGAAACGCTGAATTTTGGAGTCGGCCGGTGACAAAATGTTCCAAACACACCCCATGCACAACTCCACCGGGGAAGGTGCCAGACAGGAGTTCTCCTGGTAGTTTCTACACTACCTTGGTAGGCATTTGAAAGGCACCACAAAAGTTGTTCTACCTGCTTTCTGGGCTGAGATGGGGAACCGCTGAATTTTGGACTCGGCTGGTGACAAAATGTTCCAAACACACCCCATGCACAACTCCACCGGGGAAGGTGCCAGACAGGAGTTCTCTTGGTAGTTTTTACACTACCTTGGTAGGCAGCTGAAAGGCACCAGAAAAGTTGTTCTACCTGCTTTCTGGGCTGAGATGGGGAATCGCTGAATTTTGGACTCGGCCGGTGACAAAATGTTCCAAACACACCCCATGCACAACTCCACCGGGGAAGGTGCCAGGCAGGAGTTCTCCTGGTAGTTTTTACACTACCTTGGTAGGCATCTGAAAGACACCACAAAAGTTGTTCTACCTGCTTTCTGGGCTGAGATGGGGAATCGCTGAATTTTGGACTCGGCCGGTGACAAAATGTTCCAAACACACCCCATGCACAACTCCACCGGGGAAGGTGCCAGACAGGAGTTCTCCTGGTAGTTTTTACATTGCTCCGGTAGGCATCTGAAAGACACCACAAAAGTTGTTCTACCTGCTTTCTGGGCTGAGATGGGGAACCGCTGAATTTTGGACTCGGCCGGTGACAAAATGTTCCACAGACACCCCATGCACAACTCCACCGGGGAAGGTGCCAGGAACGAATTCTTTTGGTAGTTTTTACACTACCTTGGTAGGCAGCTGAAAGGCACAAGAAAAGTTGTTGTACCTGCTTTCTGGGCTGAGATGGGGAATCGCTGAATTTTGGACTCGGCCGGTGACAAAATGTTCCAAACACACCCCATGCACAACTCCACCGGGGAAGGTGCCAGACAGGAGTTCTCCTGGTAGTTTTTACACTACCTTGGTAGGCAGCTGCAAGACACCACAAAAGTTGTTCTACCTGCTTTCTGGGCTGAGATGGGGAACCGCTGAATTTTGGAGTCGGCCGGTGACAAAATGTTCCAAACACACCCCATGCACAACTCCACCGGGGAAGGTGCCAGACAGGAGTTCTCCTGGTAGTTTTTACACTACCTTGGTAGGCATTTGAAAGACACCACAAAACTTGTTCTACCTGCTTTCTGGGCTGAGATGGGGAAACGCTGAATTTTGGACTCGGCCGGTGACAAAATGTTCCAAACACACCCCATGCACAACTCCACCGGGGAAGGTGCCAGACAGGAGTTCTCTTGGTAGTTTTTACATTGCTCCGGTAGGCATCTGAAAGACACCACAAAAGTTGTTCTACCTGCTTTCTGGGCTGAGATGGGGAACCACTGAATTTTGGAGTCGGCTGGTGACAAAATGTTCCAAACACACCCCATGCACAACTCCACCACGGAAGGTGCCAGACAGGAGTTCTCCTGGTAGTTTTTACACTACCTTGGCAGGCATCTGAAAGACACCAGAAAAGTTATTCTACCTGCTTTCTGGGCTGAGATGGGGAATCGCTGAATTTTGGACTCGGCCGGTGACAAAATGTTCCAAAAACACCCCATGCACAACTCCACCGGGGAAGGTGCCAGACAGGAGTTCTCCTGGTAGTTTTTACATTGCTCCGGTAGGCATCTGAAAGACACCAGAAAAGTTGTTCTACCTGCTTTCTGGGCTGAGATGGGGAACCGCTGAATTTTGGAGTCGGCCGGTGACAAAATGTTCCACAGACACCCCATGCACAACTCCACCGGGGAAGGTGCCAGACAAGCGATCTCTTGGTAGTTTCTACACTACCTTGGTAGGCATCTGAAAGGCACCACAAAAGTTGTTCTACCTGCTTTCTGGGCTGAGATGGGGAAATGCTGAATTTTGGAGTCGGCCGGTGACAAAATGTTCCAAACACACCCCATGCACAACTCCACCGGGGAAGGTGCCAGACAGGAGTTCTCTTGGTAGTTTTTACACTACCTTGGTAGGCATCTGAAAGACACCACAAATGTTGTTCTACCTGCTTTCTGGGCTGAGATGGGGAAACGCTGAATTTTGGACTCGGCTGGTGACAAAATGTTCCAAACACACCCCATGCACAACTCCACCGGGGAAGGTGCCAGGCAGGAGTTCTCCTGGTAGTTTTTACATTGCTCCGGTAGGCATCAAAAGGACACCACAAAAGTTGTTCTACCTGCTTTCTGGGCTGAGATGGGGAAACGCTGAATTTTGGACTCGGCCGGTGACAAAATGTTCCAAACACACCCCATGCACAACTCCACCGGGGAAGGTGCCAGACAGGAGTTCTCCTGGTAGTTTCTACACTACCTTGGTAGGCATTTGAAAGGCACCACAAAAGTTGTTCTACCTGCTTTCTGGGCTGAGATGGGGAATCGCTGAATTTTGGACTCGGCCGGTGACAAAATGTTCCAAACACACCCCATGCACAACTCCACCGGGGAAGGTGCCAGGCAGGCGTTCTCCTGGTAGTTTTTACATTGCTCCGGTAGGCATCTGAAAGACACCACAAAAGTTGTTCTACCTGCTTTCTGGGCTGAGATGGGGAACCGCTGAATTTTGGACTCGGCCGGTGACAAAATGTTCCACAGACACCCCATGCACAACTCCACCGGGGAAGGTGCCAGGAACGAATTCTCTTGGTAGTTTTTACACTACCTTGGTAGGCAGCTGAAAGGCACAAAAAAAGTTGTTGTACCTGCTTTCTGGGCTGAGATGGGGAACGGCTGAATTTTGGACTCGGCCGGAGACAAAATGTTCCAAACACACCCCATGCACAACTCCACCGGGGAAGGTGCCAGGAACGAATTCTGTTGGTAGTTTTTACACTACCTTGGTAGGCATTTGAAAGACACCAAAAAACTTGTTCTACCTGCTTTCTGGGCTGAGATGGGGAAACGCTGAATTTTGGACTCGGCCGGTGACAAAATGTTCCAAACACACCCCATGCACAACTCCACCGGGGAAGGTGCCAGACAGGAGTTCTCTTGGTAGTTTTTACATTGCTCCGGTAGGCATCTGAAAGACACCACAAAAGTTGTTCTACCTGCTTTCTGGGCTGAGATGGGGAACCGCTGAATTTTGGACTCGGCCGTTGACAAAATGTTCCAAACACACCCCATGCACAACTCCACCGGGGAAGGTGCCAGACAGGAGTTCTCCTGGTAGTTTTTACACTACCTTGGTAGGCATCTGAAAGACACCACAAAACTTGTTCTACCTGCTTTCTGGGCTGAGATGGGGAATCGCTGAATTTTGGACTCGGCTGGTGACAAAATGTTCCAAACACACCCCATGCACAACTCCACCGGGGAAGGTGCCAGACAGGAGTTCTCTTAGTAGTTTTTACACTACCTTGGTAGGCATCTGAAAGACACCACAAAAGTTGTTCTACCTGCTTTCTGGGCTGAGATGGGGAACCGCTGAATTTTGGAGTCGGCCGGTGACAAAATGTTCCAAAGACACCCCATGCACAACTCCACCGGGGAAGGTGCCAGGAACGAATACTTTTGGTAGTTTTTACACTACCTTGGTAGGCAGCTGAAAGGCACAAGAAAAGTTGTTGTACCTGCTTTCTGGGCTGAGATGGGGAACCGCTGAATTTTGGACTCGGCCGGTGACAAAATGTTCCAAACACACCCCATGCACAACTCCACCGGGGAAGGTGCCAGGCAGGAGTTCTCCTGGTAGTTTTTACACTACCTTGGTAGGCATTTGAAAGACACCACAAAAGTTGTTCTACCTGCTTTCTGGGCTGAGATGGGGAAACGCTGAATTTTGGAGTCGGCCGGTGACAAAATGTTCCAAACACACCCCATGCACAACTCCACCGGGGAAGGTGCCAGACAGGAGTTCTCTTAGTAGTTTTTACACTACCTTGGTAGGCATCTGAAAGACACCACAAAAGTTGTTCTACCTGCTTTCTGGGCTGAGATGGGGAACCGCTGAATTTTGGAGTCGGCCGGTGACAAAATGTTCCAAACACACCCCATGCACAACTCCACCGGGGAAGGTGCCAGAAAGGAGTTCTCTTGGTAGTTTTTACACTACCTTGGTAGGCATCTGAAAGGCACCACAAAAGTTGTTCTACCTGCTTTCTGGGCTGAGATGGGGAAACGCTGAATTTTGGACTCGGCTGGTGACAAAATGTTCCAAACACACCCCATGCACAACTCCACCACGGAAGGTGCCAGACAGGAGTTCTCTTAGTAGTTTTTACACTACCTTGGTAGGCATCTGAAAGGCACCACAAAAGTTGTTCTACCTGCTTTCTGGGCTGAGATGGGGAAACGCTGAATTTTGGACTCGGCCGGTGACAAAATGTTCCAAACACACCCCATGCACAACTCCACCGGGGAAGGTGCCAGACAGGAGTTCTCTTGGTAGTTTTTACATTGCTCCGGTAGGCATCTGAAAGACACCACAAAAGTTGTTCTACCTGCTTTCTGGGCTGAGATGGGGAACCGCTGAATTTTGGACTCGGCCGTTGACAAAATGTTCCAAACACACCCCATGCACAACTCCACCACGGAAGGTGCCAGACAGGAGTTCTCCTGGTAGTTTTTACACTACCTTGGTAGGCATCTGAAAGACACCACAGAAGTTGTTCTACCTGCTTTCTGGGCTGAGATGGGGAATCGCTGAATTTTGGACTCGGCTGGTGACAAAATGTTCCAAACACACCCCATGCACAACTCCACCGGGGAAGGTGCCAGACAGGAGTTCTCTTAGTAGTTTTTACACTACCTTGGTAGGCATCTGAAAGACACCACAAAAGTTGTTCTACCTGCTTTCTGGGCTGAGATGGGGAACCGCTGAATTTTGGACTCGGCCGGTGACAAAATGTTCCAAACACACCCCATGCACAACTCCACCGGGGAAGGTGCCAGGAACGAATTCTTTTGGTAGTTTTTACACTACCTTGGTAGGCAGCTGAAAGGCACAAGAAAAGTTGTTGTACCTGCTTTCTGGGCTGAGATGGGGAACCGCTGAATTTTGGACTCGGCCGGTGACAAAATGTTCCAAACACACCCCATGCACAACTCCACCACGGAAGGTGCCAGACAGGAGTTCTCCTGGTAGTTTTTACACTACCTTGGTAGGCATCTGAAAGACACCACAAAAGTTGTTCTACCTGCTTTCTGGGCTGAGATGGGGAAACGCTGAATTTTGGAGTCGGCCGGTGACAAAATGTTCCAAACACACCCCATGCTCAACTCCACCACGGAAGGTGCCAGACAGGAGTTCTCTTGGTAGTTTTTACACTACCTTGGTAGGCATCTGAAAGACACCACAAAAGTTGTTCTACCTGCTTTCTGGGCTGAGATGGGGAACCGCTGAATTTTGGAGTCGGCCGGTGACAAAATGTTCCAAACACACCCCATGCACAACTCCACCGGGGAAGGTGCCAGACAGGAGTTCTCTTGGTAGTTTTTACACTACCTTGGTAGGCAGCTGAAAGGCACCACAAAAGTTGTTCTACCTGCTTTCTGGGCTGAGATGGGGAAACGCTGAATTTTGGACTCGGCTGGTGACAAAATGTTCCAAACACACCCCATGCACAACTCCACCACGGAAGGTGCCAGACAGGAGTTCTCTTAGTAGTTTTTACACTACCTTGGTAGGCATCTGAAAGGCACCACAAAAGTTGTTCTACCTGCTTTCTGGGCTGAGATGGGGAAACGCTGAATTTTGGACTCGGCCGGTGACAAAATGTTCCAAACACACCCCATGCACAACTCCACCGGGGAAGGTGCCAGACAGGAGTTCTCTTGGTAGTTTTTACATTGCTCCGGTAGGCATCTGAAAGACACCACAAAAGTTGTTCTACCTGCTTTCTGGGCTGAGATGGGGAACCGCTGAATTTTGGACTCGGCCGTTGACAAAATGTTCCAAACACACCCCATGCACAACTCCACCACGGAAGGTGCCAGACAGGAGTTCTCCTGGTAGTTTTTACACTACCTTGGTAGGCATCTGAAAGACACCACAGAAGTTGTTCTACCTGCTTTCTGGGCTGAGATGGGGAATCGCTGAATTTTGGACTCGGCTGGTGACAAAATGTTCCAAACACACCCCATGCACAACTCCACCGGGGAAGGTGCCAGACAGGAGTTCTCTTAGTAGTTTTTACACTACCTTGGTAGGCATCTGAAAGACACCACAAAAGTTGTTCTACCTGCTTTCTGGGCTGAGATGGGGAACCGCTGAATTTTGGACTCGGCCGGTGACAAAATGTTCCAAACACACCCCATGCACAACTCCACCGGGGAAGGTGCCAGGAACGAATTCTTTTGGTAGTTTTTACACTACCTTGGTAGGCAGCTGAAAGGCACAAGAAAAGTTGTTGTACCTGCTTTCTGGGCTGAGATGGGGAACCGCTGAATTTTGGACTCGGCCGGTGACAAAATGTTCCAAACACACCCCATGCACAACTCCACCACGGAAGGTGCCAGACAGGAGTTCTCCTGGTAGTTTTTACACTACCTTGGTAGGCATCTGAAAGACACCAGAAAAGTTGTTCTACCTGCTTTCTGGGCTGAGATGGGGAAACGCTGAATTTTGGAGTCGGCCGGTGACAAAATGTTCCAAACACACCCCATGCTCAACTCCACCACGGAAGGTGCCAGACAGGAGTTCTCTTGGTAGTTTTTACACTACCTTGGTAGGCATCTGAAAGACACCACAAAAGTTGTTCTACCTGCTTTCTGGGCTGAGATGGGGAACCGCTGAATTTTGGACTCGGCCGGTGACAAAATGTTCCAAACACACCCCATGCACAACTCCACCGGGGAAGGTGCCAGAAAGGAGTTCTCTTGGTAGTTTTTACACTACCTTGGTAGGCATCTGAAAGGCACCACAAAAGTTGTTCTACCTGCTTTCTGGGCTGAGATGGGGAAACGCTGAATTTTGGACTCGGCTGGTGACAAAATGTTCCAAACACACCCCATGCACAACTCCACCACGGAAGGTGCCAGACAGGAGTTCTCTTAGTAGTTTTTACACTACCTTGGTAGGCATCTGAAAGGCACCACAAAAGTTGTTCTACCTGCTTTCTGGGCTGAGATGGGGAAACGCTGAATTTTGGACTCGGCCGGTGACAAAATGTTCCAAACACACCCCATGCACAACTCCACCGGGGAAGGTGCCAGACAGGAGTTCTCTTGGTAGTTTTTACATTGCTCCGGTAGGCATCTGAAAGACACCACAAAAGTTGTTCTACCTGCTTTCTGGGCTGAGATGGGGAACCGCTGAATTTTGGACTCGGCCGTTGACAAAATGTTCCAAACACACCCCATGCACAACTCCACCACGGAAGGTGCCAGACAGGAGTTCTCCTGGTAGTTTTTACACTACCTTGGTAGGCATCTGAAAGACACCACAGAAGTTGTTCTACCTGCTTTCTGGGCTGAGATGGGGAATCGCTGAATTTTGGACTCGGCTGGTGACAAAATGTTCCAAACACACCCCATGCACAACTCCACCGGGGAAGGTGCCAGACAGGAGTTCTCTTAGTAGTTTTTACACTACCTTGGTAGGCATCTGAAAGACACCACAAAAGTTGTTCTACCTGCTTTCTGGGCTGAGATGGGGAACCGCTGAATTTTGGACTCGGCCGGTGACAAAATGTTCCAAACACACCCCATGCACAACTCCACCGGGGAAGGTGCCAGGAACGAATTCTTTTGGTAGTTTTTACACTACCTTGGTAGGCAGCTGAAAGGCACAAGAAAAGTTGTTGTACCTGCTTTCTGGGCTGAGATGGGGAACCGCTGAATTTTGGACTCGGCCGGTGACAAAATGTTTCAAACACACCCCATGCACAACTCCACCACGGAAGGTGCCAGGCAGGAGTTCTCCTGGTAGTTTTTACACTACCTTGGTAGGCATCTGAAAGACACCACAAAAGTTGTTCTACCTGCTTTCTGGGCTGAGATGGGGAAACGCTGAATTTTGGAGTCGGCCGGTGACAAAATGTTCCAAACACACCCCATGCACAACTCCACCGGGGAAGGTGCCAGACAGGAGTTCTCTTGGTAGTTTTTACACTACCTTGGTAGGCATCTGAAAGACACCACAAAAGTTGTTCTACCTGCTTTCTGGGCTGAGATGGGGAAACGCTGAATTTTGGACTCGGCTGGTGACAAAATGTTCCAAACACACCCCATGCACAACTCCACCGGGGAAGGTGCCAGGCAGGAGTTCTCCTGGTAGTTTTTACATTGCTCCGGTAGGCATCAAAAGGACACCACAAAAGTTGTTCTACCTGCTTTCTGGGCTGAGATGGGGAAACGCTGAATTTTGGACTCGGCCGGTGACAAAATGTTCCAAACACACCCCATGCACAACTCCACCGGGGAAGGTGCCAGACAGGAGTTCTCCTGGTAGTTTCTACACTACCTTGGTAGGCATTTGAAAGGCACCACAAAAGTTGTTCTACCTGCTTTCTGGGCTGAGATGGGGGAACCGCTGAATTTTGGACTCGGCCGGTGACAAAATGTTCCAAACACACCCCATGCACAACTCCACCGGGGAAGGTGCCAGGAACGAATTCTTTTGGTAGTTTTTACACTACCTTGGTAGGCAGCTGAAAGGCACAAGAAAAGTTGTTGTACCTGCTTTCTGGGCTGAGATGGGGAACCGCTGAATTTTGGACTCGGCCGGTGGCAAAATGTTCCAAACACACCCCATGCACAACTCCACCACGGAAGGTGCCAGACAGGAGTTCTCCTGGTAGTTTTTACACTACCTTGGTAGGCATCTGAAAGACACCACAAAAGTTGTTCTACCTGCTTTCTGGGCTGAGATGGGGAACCGCTGAATTTTGGAGTCGGCTGGTGACAAAATGTTCCAAACACACCCCATGCACAACTCCACCGGGGAAGGTGCCAGACAGGAGTTCTCTTGGTAGTTTTTACACTACCTTGGTAGGCATCTGAAAGACACCACAAATGTTGTTCTACCTGCTTTCTGGGCTGAGATGGGGAAACGCTGAATTTTGGACTCGGCTGGTGACAAAATGTTCCAAACACACCCCATGCACAACTCCACCACGGAAGGTGCCAGACAGGAGTTCTCCTGGTAGTTTTTACATTGCTCCGGTAGGCATAAAAAGGACACCACAAAAGTTGTTCTACCTGCTTTCTGGGCTGAGATGGGGAAACGCTGAATTTTGGACTCGGCCGGTGACAAAATGTTCCAAACACACCCCATGCACAACTCCACCGGGGAAGGTGCCAGACAGGAGTTCTCCTGGTAGTTTTTACACTACCTTGGTAGGCATCTGAAAGACACCACAAAAGTTGTTCTACCTGCTTTCTGGGCTGAGATGGGGAAACGCTGAATTTTGGAGTCGGCTGGTGACAAAATGTTCCAAACACACCCCATGCACAACTCCACCACGGAAGGTGCCAGACAGGAGTTCTCCTGGTAGTTTTTACACTACCTTGGTAGGCATCTGAAAGACACCAGAAAAGTTGTTCTACCTGCTTTCTGGGCTGAGATGGGGAATCGCTGAATTTTGGACTCGGCCGGTGACAAAATGTTCCAAACACACCCCATGCACAACTCCACCGGGGAAGGTGCCAGGCAGGAGTTCTCCTGGTAGTTTTTACATTGCTCCGGTAGGCATCTGAAAGACACCACAAAAGTTGTTCTACCTGCTTTCTGGGCTGAGATGGGGAAACGCTGAATTTTGGACTCGGCCGGTGACAAAATGTTCCACAGACACCCCATGCACAACTCCACCGGGGAAGGTGCCAGGAACGAATTCTCTTGGTAGTTTTTACACTACCTTGGTAGGCAGCTGAAAGGCACAAAAAAAGTTGTTGTACCTGCTTTCTGGGCTGAGATGGGGAACCGCTGAATTTTGGACTCGGCCGGAGACAAAATGTTCCAAACACACCCCATGCACAACTCCACCGGGGAAGGTGCCAGGAACGAATTCTGTTGGTAGTTTTTACACTACCTTGGTAGGCATCTGAAAGACACCACAAAAGTTGTTCTACCTGCTTTCTGGGCTGAGATGGGGAACCGCTGAATTTTGGACTCGGCCGGTGACAAAATGTTCCAAAGACACCCCATGCACAACTCCACCACGGAAGGTGCCAGACAGGAGTTCTCCTGGTAGTTTTTACACTACCTTGGTAGGCATCTGAAAGACACCAGAAAAGTTGTTCTACCTGCTTTCTGGGCTGAGATGGGGAATCGCTGAATTTTGGACTCGGCTGGTGACAAAATGTTCCAAACACACCCCATGCACAACTCCACCGGGGAAGGTGCCAGACAGGAGTTCTCCTGGTAGTTTTTTACATTGCTCCGGTAGGCATCTGAAAGACACCACAAAAGTTGTTCTACCTGCTTTCTGGGCTGAGATGGGGAACCGCTGAATTTTGGACTCGGCCGGTGGCAAAATGTTCCAAACACACCCCATGCACAACTCCACCACGGAAGGTGCCAGACAGGAGTTCTCCTGGTAGTTTTTACACTACCTTGGTAGGCATCTGAAAGACACCACAAAAGTTGTTCTACCTGCTTTCTGGGCTGAGATGGGGAAACGCTGAATTTTGGAGTCGGCCGGTGACAAAATGTTCCAAACACACCCCATGCACAACTCCACCGGGGAAGGTGCCAGACAGGAGTTCTCTTGGTAGTTTTTACACTACCTTGGTAGGCATCTGAAAGACACCACAAAAGTTGTTCTACCTGCTTTCTGGGCTGAGATGGGGAACCGCTGAATTTTGGACTCGGCTGGTGACAAAATGTTCCAAACACACCCCATGCACAACTCCACCGGGGAAGGTGCCAGGCAGGAGTTCTCCTGGTAGTTTTTACATTGCTCCGGTAGGCATAAAAAGGACACCAAAAAAGTTGTTCTACCTGCTTTCTGGGCTGAGATGGGGAAACGCTGAATTTTGGACTCGGCCGGTGACAAAATGTTCCAAACACACCCCATGCACAACTCCACCGGGGAAGGTGCCAGACAGGAGTTCTCTTGGTAGTTTTTACACTACCTTGGTAGGCAGCTGAAAGGCACCACAAAAGTTGTTCTACCTGCTTTGTGGGCTGAGATGGGGAACCGCTGAATTTTGGAGTCGGCTGGTGACAAAATGTTCCAAACACACCCCATGCACAACTCCACCACGGAAGGTGCCAGACAGGAGTTCTCCTGGTAGTTTTTACACTACCTTGGTAGGCATCTGAAAGACACCAGAAAAGTTGTTCTACCTGCTTTCTGGGCTGAGATGGGGAATCGCTGAATTTTGGACTCGGCCGGTGACAAAATGTTCCAAACACACCCCATGCACAACTCCACCGGGGAAGGTGCCAGGCAGGAGTTCTCCTGGTAGTTTTTACATTGCTCCGGTAGGCATCTGAAAGACACCACAAAAGTTGTTCTACCTGCTTTCTGGGCTGAGATGGGGAACCGCTGAATTTTGGACTCGGCCGGTGACAAAATGTTCCAAAGACACCCCATGCACAACTCCACCACGGAAGGTGCCAGACAGGAGTTCTCCTGGTAGTTTTTACACTACCTTGGTAGGCATCTGAAAGACACCACAGAAGTTGTTCTACCTGCTTTCTGGGCTGAGATGGGGAACCGCTGAATTTTGGAGTCGGCCGGTGACAAAATGTTCCAAACACACCCCACGCACAACTCCACCGGGGAAGGTGCCAGGCAGGAGTTCTCCTGATAGTTTTTACACTACCTTGGTAGGCATCTGAAAGACACCACAAAAGTTGTTCTACCTGCTTTCTGGGCTGAGATGGGGAATCGCTGAATTTTGGAGTCGGCTGGTGACAAAATGTTCCAAACACACCCCATGCACAACTCCACCACGGAAGGTGCCAGACAGGAGTTCTCCTGGTAGTTTTTACATTGCTCCGGTAGGCATCTGAAAGACACCACAAAAGTTGTTCTACCTGCTTTCTGGGCTGAGATGGGGAACCGCTGAATTTTGGACTCGGCTGGTGACAAAATGTTCCAAACACACCCCATGCACAACTCCACCGGGGAAGGTGCCAGACAGGAGTTCTCTTGGTAGTTTTTACACTACCTTGGTAGGCAGCTGAAAGACACCACAAAAGTTGTTCTACCTGCTTTGTGGGCTGAGATGGGGAACCGCTGAATTTTGGAGTCGGCTGGTGACAAAATGTTCCAAACACACCCCATGCACAACTCCACCACGGAAGGTGCCAGACAGGAGTTCTCCTGGTAGTTTTTACACTACCTTGGTAGGCATCTGAAAGACACCACAAAAGTTGTTCTACCTGCTTTCTGGGCTGAGATGGGGAATCGCTGAATTTTGGAGTCGGCCGGTGACAAAATGTTCCAAACACACCCCATGCACAACTCCACCGGGGAAGGTGCCAGGCAGGAGTTCTCCTGGTAGTTTTTACATTGCTCCGGTAGGCATCTGAAAGACACCACAAAAGTTGTTCTACCTGCTTTCTGGGCTGAGATGGGGAACCGCTGAATTTTGGACTCGGCCGGTGACAAAATGTTGCACAGACACCCCATGCACAACTCCACCGGGGAAGGTGCCAGGAACGAATTCTGTTGGTAGTTTTTACACTACCTTGGTAGGCATTTGAAAGACACCAAAAAACTTGTTCTACCTGCTTTCTGGGCTGAGAAGGGGAAACGCTGAATTTTGGACTCGGCCGGTGACAAAATGTTCCAAACACACCCCATGCACAACTCCACCGGGGAAGGTGCCAGACAGGAGTTCTCTTGGTAGTTTTTACATTGCTCCGGTAGGCATCTGAAAGACACCACAAAAGTTGTTCTACCTGCTTTCTGGGCTGAGATGGGGAACCGCTGAATTTTGGACTCGGCCGGTGACAAAATGTTCCAAACACACCCCATGCACAACTCCACCGGGGAAGGTGCCAGACAGGAGTTCTCCTGGTAGTTTTTACACTACCTTGGTAGGCATCTGAAAGACACCAGAAAAGTTGTTCTACCTGCTTTCTGGGCTGAGATGGGGAATCGCTGAATTTTGGACTCGGCTGGTGACAAAATGTTCCAAACACACCCCATGCACAACTCCACCGGGGAAGGTGCCAGGCAGGAGTTCTCCTGATAGTTTTTACACTACCTTGGTAGGCATCTGAAAGACACCACAAAAGTTGTTCTACCTGCTTTCTGGGCTGAGATGGGGAATCGCTGAATTTTGGACTCGGCCGGTGACAAAATGTTCCAAACACACCCCATGCACAACTCCACCGGGGAAGGTGCCAGGCAGGAGTTCTCCTGGTAGTTTTTACATTGCTCCGGTAGGCATCTGAAAGACACCACAAAAGTTGTTCTACCTGCTTTCTGGGCTGAGATGGGGAACCGCTGAATTTTGGACTCGGCCGGTGACAAAATGTTCCAAACACACCCCATGCACAACTCCACCGGGGAAGGTGCCAGGAACGAATTCTTTTGGTAGTTTTTACACTACCTTGGTAGGCAGCTGAAAGGCACAAGAAAAGTTGTTGTACCTGCTTTCTGGGCTGAGATGGGGAACCGCTGAATTTTGGACTCGGCCGGTGACAAAATGTTCCAAACACACCCCATGCACAACTCCACCACGGAAGGTGCCAGACAGGAGTTCTCCTGGTAGTTTTTACACTACCTTGGTAGGCATCTGAAAGACACCACAAAAGTTGTTCTACCTGCTTTCTGGGCTGAGATGGGGAAACGCTGAATTTTGGAGTCGGCCGGTGACAAAATGTTCCAAACACACCCCATGCTCAACTCCACCACGGAAGGTGCCAGACAGGAGTTCTCTTGGTAGTTTTTACACTACCTTGGTAGGCATCTGAAAGACACCACAAAAGTTGTTCTACCTGCTTTCTGGGCTGAGATGGGGAACCGCTGAATTTTGGACTCGGCCGTTGACAAAATGTTCCAAACACACCCCATGCACAACTCCACCGGGGAAGGTGCCAGAAAGGAGTTCTCTTGGTAGTTTTTACACTACCTTGGTAGGCATCTGAAAGGCACCACAAAAGTTGTTCTACCTGCTTTCTGGGCTGAGATGGGGAACCGCTGAATTTTGGACTCGGCTGGTGACAAAATGTTCCAAACACACCCCATGCACAACTCCACCACGGAAGGTGCCAGACAGGAGTTCTCTTAGTAGTTTTTACACTACCTTGGTAGGCATCTGAAAGGCACCACAAAAGTTGTTCTACCTGCTTTCTGGGCTGAGATGGGGAAACGCTGAATTTTGGACTCGGCCGGTGACAAAATGTTCCAAACACACCCCATGCACAACTCCACCGGGGAAGGTGCCAGACAGGAGTTCTCTTGGTAGTTTTTACATTGCTCCGGTAGGCATCTGAAAGACACCACAAAAGTTGTTCTACCTGCTTTCTGGGCTGAGATGGGGAACCGCTGAATTTTGGACTCGGCCGTTGACAAAATGTTCCAAACACACCCCATGCACAACTCCACCACGGAAGGTGCCAGACAGGAGTTCTCCTGGTAGTTTTTACACTACCTTGGTAGGCATCTGAAAGACACCACAGAAGTTGTTCTACCTGCTTTCTGGGCTGAGATGGGGAAACGCTGAATTTTGGACTCGGCTGGTGACAAAATGTTCCAAACACACCCCATGCACAACTCCACCACGGAAGGTGCCAGACAGGAGTTCTCTTAGTAGTTTTTACACTACCTTGGTAGGCATCTGAAAGACACCACAAAAGTTGTTCTACCTGCTTTCTGGGCTGAGATGGGGAACCGCTGAATTTTGGACTCGGCCGGTGACAAAATGTTCCAAACACACCCCATGCACAACTCCACCGGGGAAGGTGCCAGGAACGAATTCTTTTGGTAGTTTTTACACTACCTTGGTAGGCAGCTGAAAGGCACAAGAAAAGTTGTTGTACCTGCTTTCTGGGCTGAGATGGGGAACCGCTGAATTTTGGACTCGGCCGGTGACAAAATGTTTCAAACACACCCCATGCACAACTCCACCACGGAAGGTGCCAGGCAGGAGTTCTCCTGGTAGTTTTTACACTACCTTGGTAGGCATCTGAAAGACACCACAAAAGTTGTTCTACCTGCTTTCTGGGCTGAGATGGGGAAACGCTGAATTTTGGAGTCGGCCGGTGACAAAATGTTCCAAACACACCCCATGCACAACTCCACCGGGGAAGGTGCCAGACAGGAGTTCTCTTGGTAGTTTTTACACTACCTTGGTAGGCATCTGAAAGACACCACAAAAGTTGTTCTACCTGCTTTCTGGGCTGAGATGGGGAAACGCTGAATTTTGGACTTGGCTGGTGACAAAATGTTCCAAACACACCCCATGCACAACTCCACCGGGGAAGGTGCCAGGCAGGAGTTCTCCTGGTAGTTTTTACATTGCTCCGGTAGGCATCAAAAGGACACCACAAAAGTTGTTCTACCTGCTTTCTGGGCTGAGATGGGGAAACGCTGAATTTTGGACTCGGCCGGTGACAAAATGTTCCAAACACACCCCATGCACAACTCCACCGGGGAAGGTGCCAGACAGGAGTTCTCCTGGTAGTTTCTACACTACCTTGGTAGGCATTTGAAAGGCACCACAAAAGTTGTTCTACCTGCTTTCTGGGCTGAGATGGGGAACCGCTGAATTTTGGACTCGGCCGGTGACAAAATGTTCCAAACACACCCCATGCACAACTCCACCGGGGAAGGTGCCAGGAACGAATTCTTTTGGTAGTTTTTACACTACCTTGGTAGGCAGCTGAAAGGCACAAGAAAAGTTGTTGTACCTGCTTTCTGGGCTGAGATGGGGAACCGCTGAATTTTGGACTCGGCCGGTGGCAAAATGTTCCAAACACACCCCATGCACAACTCCACCACGGAAGGTGCCAGACAGGAGTTCTCCTGGTAGTTTTTACACTACCTTGGTAGGCATCTGAAAGACACCACAAAAGTTGTTCTACCTGCTTTCTGGGCTGAGATGGGGAAACGCTGAATTTTGGAGTCGGCCGGTGACAAAATGTTCCAAACACACCCCATGCACAACTCCACCGGGGAAGGTGCCAGACAGGAGTTCTCTTGGTAGTTTTTACACTACCTTGGTAGGCATCTGAAAGACACCACAAATGTTGTTCTACCTGCTTTCTGGGCTGAGATGGGGAAACGCTGAATTTTGGACTCGGCTGGTGACAAAATGTTCCAAACACACCCCATGCACAACTCCACCGGGGAAGGTGCCAGGCAGGAGTTCTCCTGGTAGTTTTTACATTGCTCCGGTAGGCATAAAAAGGACACCAAAAAAGTTGTTCTACCTGCTTTCTGGGCTGAGATGGGGAAACGCTGAATTTTGGACTCGGCCGGTGACAAAATGTTCCAAACACACCCCATGCACAACTCCACCGGGGAAGGTGCCAGACAGGAGTTCTCCTGGTAGTTTCTACACTACCTTGGTAGGCATTTGAAAGGCACCACAAAAGTTGTTCTACCTGCTTTCTGGGCTGAGATGGGGAACCGCTGAATTTTGGACTCGGCTGGTGACAAAATGTTCCAAACACACCCCATGCACAACTCCACCACGGAAGGTGCCAGACAGGAGTTCTCTTGGTAGTTTTTACACTACCTTGGTAGGCAGCTGAAAGGCACCACAAAAGTTGTTCTACCTGCTTTGTGGGCTGAGATGGGGAACCGCTGAATTTTGGACTCGGCTGGTGACAAAATGTTCCAAACACACCCCATGCACAACTCCACCACGGAAGGTGCCAGACAGGAGTTCTCCTGGTAGTTTTTACACTACCTTGGTAGGCATCTGAAAGACACCACAAAAGTTGTTCTACCTGCTTTCTGGGCTGAGATGGGGAATCGCTGAATTTTGGACTCGGCCGGTGACAAAATGTTCCAAACACACCCCATGCACAACTCCACCGGGGAAGGTGCCAGGCAGGAGTTCTCCTGGTAGTTTTTACATTGCTCCGGTAGGCATCTGAAAGACACCACAAAAGTTGTTCTACCTGCTTTCTGGGCTGAGATGGGGAACCGCTGAATTTTGGACTCGGCCGGTGACAAAATGTTCCACAGACACCCCATGCACAACTCCACCGGGGAAGGTGCCAGGAACGAATTCTCTTGGTAGTTTTTACACTACCTTGGTAGGCAGCTGAAAGGCACAAAAAAAGTTGTTGTACCTGCTTTCTGGGCTGAGATGGGGAACCGCTGAATTTTGGACTCGGCCGGAGACAAAATGTTCCAAACACACCCCATGCACAACTCCACCGGGGAAGGTGCCAGGAACGAATTCTGTTGGTAGTTTTTACACTACCTTGGTAGGCATCTGAAAGACACCACAAAAGTTGTTCTACCTGCTTTCTGGGCTGAGATGGGGAACCGCTGAATTTTGGACTCGGCCGGTGACAAAATGTTCCAAAAACACCCCATGCACAACTCCACCGGGGAAGGTGCCAGACAGGAGTTCTCCTGGTAGTTTTTACACTACCTTGGTAGGCATCTGAAAGACACCAGAAAAGTTGTTCTACCTGCTTTCTGGGCTGAGATGGGGAATCGCTGAATTTTGGACTCGGCCGGTGACAAAATGTTCCAAACACACCCCATGCACAACTCCACCGGGGAAGGTGCCAGGCAGGAGTTCTCCTGATAGTTTTTACACTACCTTGGTAGGCATCTGAAAGACACCACAAAAGTTGTTCTACCTGCTTTCTGGGCTGAGATGGGGAATCGCTGAATTTTGGAGTCGGCTGGTGACAAAATGTTCCAAACACACCCCATGCACAACTCCACCGGGGAAGGTGCCAGACAGGAGTTCTCCTGGTAGTTTTTACATTGCTCCGGTAGGCATCTGAAAGACACCACAAAAGTTGTTGTACCTGCTTTCTGGGCTGAGATGGGGAACCGCTGAATTTTGGACTCGGCCGGTGGCAAAATGTTCCAAACACACCCCATGCACAACTCCACCACGGAAGGTGCCAGACAGGAGTTCTCCTGGTAGTTTTTACACTACCTTGGTAGGCAGCTGAAAGACACCACAAAAGTTGTTCTACCTGCTTTCTGGGCTGAGATGGGGAAACGCTGAATTTTGGAGTCGGCCGGTGACAAAATGTTCCAAACACACCCCATGCACAACTCCACCGGGGAAGGTGCCAGACAGGAGTTCTCTTGGTAGTTTTTACACTACCTTGGTAGGCATCTGAAAGACACCACAAATGTTGTTCTACCTGCTTTCTGGGCTGAGATGGGGAAACGCTGAATTTTGGACTCGGCTGGTGACAAAATGTTCCAAACACACCCCATGCACAACTCCACCGGGGAAGGTGCCAGGCAGGAGTTCTCCTGGTAGTTTTTACATTGCTCCGGTAGGCATAAAAAGGACACCAAAAAAGTTGTTCTACCTGCTTTCTGGGCTGAGATGGGGAAACGCTGAATTTTGGACTCGGCCGGTGACAAAATGTTCCAAACACACCCCATGCACAACTCCACCGGGGAAGGTGCCAGACAGGAGTTCTCCTGGTAGTTTCTACACTACCTTGGTAGGCATTTGAAAGACACCACAAAAGTTGTTCTACCTGCTTTCTGGGCTGAGATGGGGAACCGCTGAATTTTGGACTCGGCTGGTGACAAAATGTTCCAAACACACCCCATGCACAACTCCACCACGGAAGGTGCCAGACAGGAGTTCTCTTGGTAGTTTTTACACTACCTTGGTAGGCAGCTGAAAGGCACCACAAAAGTTGTTCTACCTGCTTTGTGGGCTGAGATGGGGAACCGCTGAATTTTGGAGTCGGCTGGTGACAAAATGTTCCAAACACACCCCATGCACAACTCCACCGGGGAAGGTGCCAGACAGGAGTTCTCCTGGTAGTTTTTACACTACCTTGGTAGGCATCTGAAAGACACCAGAAAAGTTGCTCTACCTGCTTTCTGGGCTGAGATGGGGAATCGCTGAATTTTGGACTCGGCCGGTGACAAAATGTTCCAAACACACCCCATGCACAACTCCACCGGGGAAGGTGCCAGGCAGGAGTTCTCCTGGTAGTTTTTACATTGCTCCGGTAGGCATCTGAAAGACACCACAAAAGTTGTTCTACCTGCTTTCTGGGCTGAGATGGGGAACCGCTGAATTTTGGACTCGGCCGGTGACAAAATGTTCCAAACACACCCCATGCACAACTCCACCGGGGAAGGTGCCAGGAACGAATTCTGTTGGTAGTTTTTACACTACCTTGGTAGGCAGCTGAAAGGCACAAAAAAAGTTGTTGTACCTGCTTTCTGGGCTGAGATGGGGAACCGCTGAATTTTGGACTCGGCCGGAGACAAAATGTTCCAAACACACCCCATGCACAACTCCACCGGGGAAGGTGCCAGGAACGAATTCTGTTGGTAGTTTTTACACTACCTTGGTAGGCATCTGAAAGACACCACAAAAGTTGTTCTACCTGCTTTCTGGGCTGAGATGGGGAACCGCTGAATTTTGGACTCGGCCGGTGACAAAATGTTCCAAAGACACCCCATGCACAACTCCACCACGGAAGGTGCCAGACAGGAGTTCTCCTGGTAGTTTTTACACTACCTTGGTAGGCATCTGAAAGACACCAGAAAAGTTGTTCTACCTGCTTTCTGGGCTGAGATGGGGAATCGCTGAATTTTGGAGTCGGCTGGTGACAAAATGTTCCAAACACACCCCATGCACAACTCCACCGGGGAAGGTGCCAGACAGGAGTTCTCCTGGTAGTTTTTACATTGCTCCGGTAGGCATCTGAAAGACACCACAAAAGTTGTTCTACCTGCTTTCTGGGCTGAGATGGGGAACCGCTGAATTTTGGACTCGGCCGGTGGCAAAATGTTCCAAACACACCCCATGCACAACTCCACCACGGAAGGTGCCAGACAGGAGTTCTCCTGGTAGTTTTTACACTACCTTGGTAGGCATCTGAAAGACACCACAAAAGTTGTTCTACCTGCTTTCTGGGCTGAGATGGGGAAACGCTGAATTTTGGAGTCGGCCGGTGACAAAATGTTCCAAACACACCCCATGCACAACTCCACCGGGGAAGGTGCCAGACAGGAGTTCTCTTGGTAGTTTTTACACTACCTTGGTAGGCATCTGAAAGACACCACAAATGTTGTTCTACCTGCTTTCTGGGCTGAGATGGGGAAACGCTGAATTTTGGACTCGGCTGGTGACAAAATGTTCCAAACACACCCCATGCACAACTCCACCGGGGAAGGTGCCAGGCAGGAGTTCTCCTGGTAGTTTTTACATTGCTCCGGTAGGCATAAAAAGGACACCAAAAAAGTTGTTCTACCTGCTTTCTGGGCTGAGATGGGGAACCGCTGAATTTTGGACTCGGCCGGTGACAAAATGTTCCAAAGACACCCCATGCACAACTCCACCGGGGAAGGTGCCAGACAGGAGTTCTCCTGGTAGTTTCTACACTACCTTGGTAGGCATTTGAAAGGCACCACAAAAGTTGTTCTACCTGCTTTCTGGGCTGAGATGGGGAACCGCTGAATTTTGGACTCGGCTGGTGACAAAATGTTCCAAACACACCCCATGCACAACTCCACCGGGGAAGGTGCCAGACAGGAGTTCTCTTGGTAGTTTTTACATTGCTCCGGTAGGCATCTGAAAGACACCACAAAAGTTGTTCTACCTGCTTTGTGGGCTGAGATGGGGAACCGCTGAATTTTGGACTCGGCCGGTGACAAAATGTTCCAAACACACCCCATGCACAACTCCACCGGGGAAGGTGCCAGGCAGGAGTTCTCCTGGTAGTTTTTACATTGCTCCGGTAGGCATCTGAAAGACACCACAAAAGTTGTTCTACCTGCTTTGTGGGCTGAGATGGGGAACCGCTGAATTTTGGACTCGGCCGGTGACAAAATGTTCCACAGACACCCCATGCACAACTCCACCGGGGAAGGTGCCAGGAACGAATTCTCTTGGTAGTTTTTACACTACCTTGGTAGGCAGCTGAAAGGCACAAAAAAAGTTGTTGTACCTGCTTTCTGGGCTGAGATGGGGAACCGCTGAATTTTGGACTCGGCCGGAGACAAAATGTTCCAAACACACCCCATGCACAACTCCACCGGGGAAGGTGCCAGGAACGAATTCTGTTGGTAGTTTTTACACTACCTTGGTAGGCATCTGAAAGACACCACAAAAGTTGTTCTACCTGCTTTCTGGGCTGAGATGGGGAACCGCTGAATTTTGGACTCGGCCGGTGACAAAATGTTCCAAAGACACCCCATGCACAACTCCACCACGGAAGGTGCCAGACAGGAGTTCTCCTGGTAGTTTTTACACTACCTTGGTAGGCATCTGACAGACACCAGAAAAGTTGTTCTACCTGCTTTCTGGGCTGAGATGGGGAACCGCTGAATTTTGGAGTCGGCCGGTGACAAAATGTTCCAAACACACCCCACGCACAACTCCACCGGGGAAGGTGCCAGGCAGGAGTTCTCCTGATAGTTTTTACACTACCTTGGTAGGCATCTGAAAGACACCACAAAAGTTGTTCTACCTGCTTTCTGGGCTGAGATGGGGAATCGCTGAATTTTGGAGTCGGCTGGTGACAAAATGTTCCAAACACACCCCATGCACAACTCCACCGGGGAAGGTGCCAGACAGGAGTTCTCCTGGTAGTTTTTACATTGCTCCGGTAGGCATCTGAAAGACACCACAAAAGTTGTTCTACCTGCTTTCTGGGCTGAGATGGGGAACCGCTGAATTTTGGACTCGGCTGGTGACAAAATGTTCCAAACACACCCCATGCACAACTCCACCACGGAAGGTGCCAGACAGGAGTTCTCTTGGTAGTTTTTACACTACCTTGGTAGGCAGCTGAAAGACACCACAAAAGTTGTTCTACCTGCTTTGTGGGCTGAGATGGGGAACCGCTGAATTTTGGAGTCGGCTGGTGACAAAATGTTCCAAACACACCCCATGCACAACTCCACCACGGAAGGTGCCAGACAGGAGTTCTCCTGGTAGTTTTTACACTACCTTGGTAGGCATCTGAAAGACACCACAAAAGTTGTTCTACCTGCTTTCTGGGCTGAGATGGGGAATCGCTGAATTTTGGAGTCGGCTGGTGACAAAATGTTCCAAACACACCCCATGCACAACTCCACCGGGGAAGGTGCCAGGCAGGAGTTCTCCTGGTAGTTTTTACATTGCTCCGGTAGGCATCTGAAAGACACCACAAAAGTTGTTCTACCTGCTTTCTGGGCTGAGATGGGGAACCGCTGAATTTTGGACTCGGCCGGTGACAAAATGTTGCACAGACACCCCATGCACAACTCCACCGGGGAAGGTGCCAGGAACGAATTCTGTTGGTAGTTTTTACACTACCTTGGTAGGCAGCTGAAAGGCACAAGAAAAGTTGTTGTACCTGCTTTCTGGGCTGAGATGGGGAACCGCTGAATTTTGGACTCGGCCGGTGACAAAATGTTCCAAACACACCCCATGCACAACTCCACCGGGGAAGGTGCCAGGAACGAATTCTGTTGGTAGTTTTTACACTACCTTGGTAGGCAGCTGAAAGGCACAAAAAAAGTTGTTGTACCTGCTTTCTGGGCTGAGATGGGGAACCGCTGAATTTTGGACTCGGCCGGAGACAAAATGTTCCAAACACACCCCCTGCACAACTCCACCGGGGAAGGTGCCAGGAACGAATTCTGTTGGTAGTTTTTACACTACCTTGGTAGGCATCTGAAAGACACCACAAAAGTTGTTCTACCTGCTTTCTGGGCTGAGATGGGGAACCGCTGAATTTTGGACTCGGCCGGTGACAAAATGTTCCAAAGACACCCCATGCACAACTCCACCACGGAAGGTGCCAGACAGGAGTTCTCCTGGTAGTTTTTACACTACCTTGGTAGGCATCTGAAAGACACCAGAAAAGTTGTTCTACCTGCTTTCTGGGCTGAGATGGGGAATCGCTGAATTTTGGAGTCGGCTGGTGACAAAATGTTCCAAACACACCCCATGCACAACTCCACCGGGGAAGGTGCCAGACAGGAGTTCTCCTGGTAGTTTTTACATTGCTCCGGTAGGCATCTGAAAGACACCACAAAAGTTGTTCTACCTGCTTTCTGGGCTGAGATGGGGAACCGCTGAATTTTGGACTCGGCCGGTGGCAAAATGTTCCAAACACACCCCATGCACAACTCCACCACGGAAGGTGCCAGACAGGAGTTCTCCTGGTAGTTTTTACACTACCTTGGTAGGCATCTGAAAGACACCACAAAAGTTGTTCTACCTGCTTTCTGGGCTGAGATGGGGAAACGCTGAATTTTGGAGTCGGCCGGTGACAAAATGTTCCAAACACACCCCATGCACAACTCCACCGGGGAAGGTGCCAGACAGGAGTTCTCTTGGTAGTTTTTACACTACCTTGGTAGGCATCTGAAAGACACCACAAATGTTGTTCTACCTGCTTTCTGGGCTGAGATGGGGAAACGCTGAATTTTGGACTCGGCTGGTGACAAAATGTTCCAAACACACCCCATGCACAACTCCACCGGGGAAGGTGCCAGGCAGGAGTTCTCCTGGTAGTTTTTACATTGCTCCGGTAGGCATAAAAAGGACACCAAAAAAGTTGTTCTACCTGCTTTCTGGGCTGAGATGGGGAACCGCTGAATTTTGGACTCGGCCGGAGACAAAATGTTCCAAACACACCCCATGCACAACTCCACCGTGGAAGGTGCCAGACAGGAGTTCTCCTGGTAGTTTCTACACTACCTTGGTAGGCATTTGAAAGGCACCACAAAAGTTGTTCTACCTGCTTTCTGGGCTGAGATGGGGAACCGCTGAATTTTGGACTCGGCTGGTGACAAAATGTTCCAAACACACCCCATGCACAACTCCACCGGGGAAGGTGCCAGACAGGAGTTCTCTTGGTAGTTTTTACACTACCTTGGTAGGCAGCTGAAAGGCACCACAAAAGTTGTTCTACCTGCTTTGTGGGCTGAGATGGGGAACCGCTGAATTTTGGACTCGGCCGGTGACAAAATGTTCCACAGACACCCCATGCACAACTCCACCGGGGAAGGTGCCAGGAACGAATTCTCTTGGTAGTTTTTACACTACCTTGGTAGGCAGCTGAAAGGCACAAAAAAAGTTGTTGTACCTGCTTTCTGGGCTGAGATGGGGAACCGCTGAATTTTGGACTCGGCCGGAGACAAAATGTTCCAAACACACCCCATGCACAACTCCACCGGGGAAGGTGCCAGGAACGAATTCTGTTGGTAGTTTTTACACTACCTTGGTAGGCATCTGAAAGACACCACAAAAGTTGTTCTACCTGCTTTCTGGGCTGAGATGGGGAACCGCTGAATTTTGGACTCGGCCGGTGACAAAATGTTCCAAAGACACCCCATGCACAACTCCACCACGGAAGGTGCCAGACAGGAGTTCTCCTGGTAGTTTTTACACTACCTTGGTAGGCATCTGAAAGACACCAGAAAAGTTGTTCTACCTGCTTTCTGGGCTGAGATGGGGAATCGCTGAATTTTGGACTCGGCCGGTGACAAAATGTTCCAAACACACCCCATGCACAACTCCACCGGGGAAGGTGCCAGGCAGGAGTTCTCCTGATAGTTTTTACACTACCTTGGTAGGCATCTGAAAGACACCAGAAAAGTTGTTCTACCTGCTTTCTGGGCTGAGATGGGGAATCGCTGAATTTTGGACTCGGCCGGTGACAAAATGTTCCAAAGACACCCCATGCACAACTCCACCACGGAAGGTGCCAGACAGGAGTTCTCCTGGTAGTTTTTACACTACCTTGGTAGGCATCTGACAGACACCAGAAAAGTTGTTCTACCTGCTTTCTGGGCTGAGATGGGGAACCGCTGAATTTTGGAGTCGGCCGGTGACAAAATGTTCCAAACACACCCCACGCACAACTCCACCGGGGAAGGTGCCAGACAGGAGTTCTCCTGGTAGTTTTTACACTACCTTGGTAGGCATCTGAAAGACACCACAAAAGTTGTTCTACCTGCTTTCTGGGCTGAGATGGGGAAACGCTGAATTTTGGAGTCGGCCGGTGACAAAATGTTCCAAACACACCCCATGCACAACTCCACCGGGGAAGGTGCCAGACAGGAGTTCTCTTGGTAGTTTTTACACTACCTTGGTAGGCATCTGAAAGACACCACAAATGTTGTTCTACCTGCTTTCTGGGCTGAGATGGGGAAACGCTGAATTTTGGACTCGGCTGGTGACAAAATGTTCCAAACACACCCCATGCACAACTCCACCGGGGAAGGTGCCAGGCAGGAGTTCTCCTGGTAGTTTTTACATTGCTCCGGTAGGCATAAAAAGGACACCAAAAAAGTTGTTCTACCTGCTTTCTGGGCTGAGATGGGGAAACGCTGAATTTTGGACTCGGCCGGTGACAAAATGTTCCAAACACACCCCATGCACAACTCCACCGGGGAAGGTGCCAGACAGGAGTTCTCCTGGTAGTTTCTACACTACCTTGGTAGGCATTTGAAAGACACCACAAAAGTTGTTCTACCTGCTTTCTGGGCTGAGATGGGGAACCGCTGAATTTTGGACTCGGCTGGTGACAAAATGTTCCAAACACACCCCATGCACAACTCCACCACGGAAGGTGCCAGACAGGAGTTCTCTTGGTAGTTTTTACATTACCTTGGTAGGCAGTTGAAAGGCACCACAAAAGTTGTTCTACCTGCTTTCTGGGCTGAGATGGGGAACCGCTGAATTTTGGAGTCGGCTGGTGACAAAATGTTCCAAACACACCCCATGCACAACTCCACCACGGAAGGTGCCAGACAGGAGTTCTCCTGGTAGTTTTTACACTACCTTGGTAGGCATCTGAAAGACACCAGAAAAGTTGCTCTACCTGCTTTCTGGGCTGAGATGGGGAATCGCTGAATTTTGGACTCGGCCGGTGACAAAATGTTCCAAACACACCCCATGCACAACTCCACCGGGGAAGGTGCCAGGCAGGAGTTCTCCTGGTAGTTTTTACATTGCTCCGGTAGGCATCTGAAAGACACCACAAAAGTTGTTCTACCTGCTTTCTGGGCTGAGATGGGGAACCGCTGAATTTTGGACTCGGCCGGTGACAAAATGTTCCAAACACACCCCATGCACAACTCCACCGGGGAAGGTGCCAGGAACGAATTCTGTTGGTAGTTTTTACACTACCTTGGTAGGCAGCTGAAAGGCACAAAAAAAGTTGTTGTACCTGCTTTCTGGGCTGAGATGGGGAACCGCTGAATTTTGGACTCGGCCGGAGACAAAATGTTCCAAACACACCCCATGCACAACTCCACCGGGGAAGGTGCCAGGAACGAATTCTGTTGGTAGTTTTTACACTACCTTGGTAGGCATCTGAAAGACACCACAAAAGTTGTTCTACCTGCTTTCTGGGCTGAGATGGGGAAACGCTGAATTTTGGACTCGGCTGGTGACAAAATGTTCCAAACACACCCCATGCACAACTCCACCGGGGAAGGTGCCAGGCAGGAGTTCTCCTGGTAGTTTTTACATTGCTCCGGTAGGCATAAAAAGGACACCAAAAAAGTTGTTCTACCTGCTTTCTGGGCTGAGATGGGGAAACGCTGAATTTTGGACTCGGCCGGTGACAAAATGTTCCAAACACACCCCATGCACAACTCCACCGGGGAAGGTGCCAGACAGGAGTTCTCCTGGTAGTTTCTACACTACCTTGGTAGGCATTTGAAAGGCACCACAAAAGTTGTTCTACCTGCTTTCTGGGCTGAGATGGGGAACCGCTGAATTTTGGACTCGGCTGGTGACAAAATGTTCCAAACACACCCCATGCACAACTCCACCGGGGAAGGTGCCAGACAGGAGTTCTCTTGGTAGTTTTTACATTGCTCCGGTAGGCATCTGAAAGACACCACAAAAGTTGTTCTACCTGCTTTGTGGGCTGAGATGGGGAACCGCTGAATTTTGGAGTCGGCTGGTGACAAAATGTTCCAAACACACCCCATGCACAACTCCACCACGGAAGGTGCCAGACAGGAGTTCTCCTGGTAGTTTTTACACTACCTTGGTAGGCATCTGAAAGACACCACAAAAGTTGTTCTACCTGCTTTCTGGGCTGAGATGGGGAATCGCTGAATTTTGGACTCGGCCGGTGACAAAATGTTCCAAACACACCCCATGCACAACTCCACCGGGGAAGGTGCCAGGCAGGAGTTCTCCTGGTAGTTTTTACATTGCTCCGGTAGGCATCTGAAAGACACCACAAAAGTTGTTCTACCTGCTTTCTGGGCTGAGATGGGGAACCGCTGAATTTTGGACTCGGCCGGTGACAAAATGTTCCACAGACACCCCATGCACAACTCCACCGGGGAAGGTGCCAGGAACGAATTCTCTTGGTAGTTTTTACACTACCTTGGTAGGCAGCTGAAAGGCACAAAAAAAGTTGTTGTACCTGCTTTCTGGGCTGAGATGGGGAACCGCTGAATTTTGGACTCGGCCGGAGACAAAATGTTCCAAACACACCCCATGCACAACTCCACCGGGGAAGGTGCCAGGAACGAATTCTGTTGGTAGTTTTTACACTACCTTGGTAGGCATCTGAAAGACACCACAAAAGTTGTTCTACCTGCTTTCTGGGCTGAGATGGGGAAACGCTGAATTTTGGACTCGGCCGGTGACAAAATGTTCCAAAGACACCCCATGCACAACTCCACCGGGGAAGGTGCCAGACAGGAGTTCTCCTGGTAGTTTTTACACTACCTTGGTAGGCATCTGAAAGACACCAGAAAAGTTGTTCTACCTGCTTTCTGGGCTGAGATGGGGAACCGCTGAATTTTGGAGTCGGCCGGTGACAAAATGTTCCAAACACACCCCATGCACAACTCCACCGGGGAAGGTGCCAGGCAGGAGTTCTCCTGATAGTTTTTACACTACCTTGGTAGGCATCTGAAAGACACCAGAAAAGTTGTTCTACCTGCTTTCTGGGCTGAGATGGGGAATCGCTGAATTTTGGAGTCGGCTGGTGACAAAATGTTCCAAACACACCCCATGCACAACTCCACCGGGGAAGGTGCCAGACAGGAGTTCTCCTGGTAGTTTTTACATTGCTCCGGTAGGCATCTGAAAGACACCACAAAAGTTGTTCTACCTGCTTTCTGGGCTGAGATGGGGAACCGCTGAATTTTGGACTCGGCTGGTGACAAAATGTTCCAAACACACCCCATGCACAACTCCACCACGGAAGGTGCCAGACAGGAGTTCTCTTGGTAGTTTTTACACTACCTTGGTAGGCAGCTGAAAGACACCACAAAAGTTGTTCTACCTGCTTTGTGGGCTGAGATGGGGAACCGCTGAATTTTGGAGTCGGCTGGTGACAAAATGTTCCAAACACACCCCATGCACAACTCCACCACGGAAGGTGCCAGACAGGAGTTCTCCTGGTAGTTTTTACACTACCTTGGTAGGCATCTGAAAGACACCACAAAAGTTGTTCTACCTGCTTTCTGGGCTGAGATGGGGAATCGCTGAATTTTGGACTCGGCCGGTGACAAAATGTTCCAAACACACCCCATGCACAACTCCACCGGGGAAGGTGTCAGGCAGGAGTTCTCCTGGTAGTTTTTACATTGCTCCGGTAGGCATCTGAAAGACACCACAAAAGTTGTTCTACCTGCTTTCTGGGCTGAGATGGGGAACCGCTGAATTTTGGAGTCGGCTGGCGACAAAATGTTCCAAACACACCCCATGCACAACTCCACCGGGGAAGGTGCCAGACAGGAGTTCTCCTGGTAGTTTTTACATTGCTCCGGTAGGCATCTGAAAGACACCACAAAAGTTGTTCTACCTGCTTTCTGGGCTGAGATGGGGAACCGCTGAATTTTGGACTCGGCCGGTGACAAAATGTTCCAAACACACCCCATGCACAACTCCACCGGGGAAGGTGCCAGGAACGAATTCTGTTGGTAGTTTTTACACTACCTTGGTAGGCAGCTGAAAGGCACAAAAAAAGTTGTTGTACCTGCTTTCTGGGCTGAGATGGGGAACCGCTGAATTTTGGACTCGGCCGGAGACAAAATGTTCCAAACACACCCCATGCACAACTCCACCGGGGAAGGTGCCAGGAACGAATTCTGTTGGTAGTTTTTACACTACCTTGGTAGGCATCTGAAAGACACCACAAAAGTTGTTCTACCTGCTTTCTGGGCTGAGATGGGGAACCGCTGAATTTTGGACTCGGCCGGTGACAAAATGTTCCAAAGACACCCCATGCACAACTCCACCACGGAAGGTGCCAGACAGGAGTTCTCCTGGTAGTTTTTACACTACCTTGGTAGGCATCTGAAAGACACCAGAAAAGTTGTTCTACCTGCTTTCTGGGCTGAGATGGGGAATCGCTGAATTTTGGAGTCGGCTGGTGACAAAATGTTCCAAACACACCCCATGCACAACTCCACCGGGGAAGGTGCCAGACAGGAGTTCTCCTGGTAGTTTTTACATTGCTCCGGTAGGCATCTGAAAGACACCACAAAAGTTGTTCTACCTGCTTTCTGGGCTGAGATGGGGAACCGCTGAATTTTGGACTCGGCCGGTGGCAAAATGTTCCAAACACACCCCATGCACAACTCCACCGGGGAAGGTGCCAGACAGGAGTTCTCCTGGTAGTTTTTACACTACCTTGGTAGGCATCTGAAAGACACCACAAAAGTTGTTCTACCTGCTTTCTGGGCTGAGATGGGGAAACGCTGAATTTTGGAGTCGGCCGGTGACAAAATGTTCCAAACACACCCCATGCACAACTCCACCGGGGAAGGTGCCAGACAGGAGTTCTCTTGGTAGTTTTTACACTACCTTGGTAGGCATCTGAAAGACACCACAAATGTTGTTCTACCTGCTTTCTGGGCTGAGATGGGGAAACGCTGAATTTTGGACTCGGCTGGTGACAAAATGTTCCAAACACACCCCATGCACAACTCCACCGGGGAAGGTGCCAGGCAGGAGTTCTCCTGGTAGTTTTTACATTGCTCCGGTAGGCATAAAAAGGACACCAAAAAAGTTGTTCTACCTGCTTTCTGGGCTGAGATGGGGAAACGCTGAATTTTGGACTCGGCCGGTGACAAAATGTTCCAAACACACCCCATGCACAACTCCACCGGGGAAGGTGCCAGACAGGAGTTCTCCTGGTAGTTTCTACACTACCTTGGTAGGCATTTGAAAGGCACCACAAAAGTTGTTCTACCTGCTTTCTGGGCTGAGATGGGGAACCGCTGAATTTTGGACTCGGCTGGTGACAAAATGTTCCAAACACACCCCATGCACAACTCCACCGGGGAAGGTGCCAGACAGGAGTTCTCTTGGTAGTTTTTACATTGCTCCGGTAGGCATCTGAAAGACACCACAAAAGTTGTTCTACCTGCTTTGTGGGCTGAGATGGGGAACCGCTGAATTTTGGAGTCGGCTGGTGACAAAATGTTCCAAACACACCCCATGCACAACTCCACCACGGAAGGTGCCAGACAGGAGTTCTCCTGGTAGTTTTTACACTACCTTGGTAGGCATCTGAAAGACACCACAAAAGTTGTTCTACCTGCTTTCTGGGCTGAGATGGGGAATCGCTGAATTTTGGACTCGGCCGGTGACAAAATGTTCCAAACACACCCCATGCACAACTCCACCGGGGAAGGTGCCAGGCAGGAGTTCTCCTGGTAGTTTTTACATTGCTCCGGTAGGCATCTGAAAGACACCACAAAAGTTGTTCTACCTGCTTTCTGGGCTGAGATGGGGAACCGCTGAATTTTGGACTCGGCCGGTGACAAAATGTTCCACAGACACCCCATGCACAACTCCACCGGGGAAGGTGCCAGGAACGAATTCTCTTGGTAGTTTTTACACTACCTTGGTAGGCAGCTGAAAGGCACAAAAAAAGTTGTTGTACCTGCTTTCTGGGCTGAGATGGGGAACCGCTGAATTTTGGACTCGGCCGGAGACAAAATGTTCCAAACACACCCCATGCACAACTCCACCGGGGAAGGTGCCAGGAACGAATTCTGTTGGTAGTTTTTACACTACCTTGGTAGGCAGCTGAAAGACACCACAAAAGTTGTTCTACCTGCTTTCTGGGCTGAGATGGGGAAACGCTGAATTTTGGACTCGGCCGGTGACAAAATGTTCCAAAGACACCCCATGCACAACTCCACCGGGGAAGGTGCCAGACAGGAGTTCTCCTGGTAGTTTTTACACTACCTTGGTAGGCATCTGAAAGGCACCACAAAAGTTGTTCTACCTGCTTTCTGGGCTGAGATGGGGAACCGCTGAATTTTGGACTCGGCCGGTGGCAAAATGTTCCAAACACACCCCATGCACAACTCCACCGGGGAAGGTGCCAGACAGGAGTTCTCCTGGTAGTTTTTACACTACCTTGGTAGGCATCTGAAAGACACCACAAAAGTTGTTCTACCTGCTTTCTGGGCTGAGATGGGGAAACGCTGAATTTTGGAGTCGGCCGGTGACAAAATGTTCCAAACACACCCCATGCACAACTCCACCGGGGAAGGTGCCAGACAGGAGTTCTCTTGGTAGTTTTTACACTACCTTGGTAGGCATCTGAAAGACACCACAAATGTTGTTCTACCTGCTTTCTGGGCTGAGATGGGGAAACGCTGAATTTTGGACTCGGCTGGTGACAAAATGTTCCAAACACACCCCATGCACAACTCCACCGGGGAAGGTGCCAGGCAGGAGTTCTCCTGGTAGTTTTTACATTGCTCCGGTAGGCATAAAAAGGACACCAAAAAAGTTGTTCTACCTGCTTTCTGGGCTGAGATGGGGAAACGCTGAATTTTGGACTCGGCCGGTGACAAAATGTTCCAAACACACCCCATGCACAACTCCACCGGGGAAGGTGCCAGACAGGAGTTCTCCTGGTAGTTTCTACACTACCTTGGTAGGCATTTGAAAGGCACCACAAAAGTTGTTCTACCTGCTTTCTGGGCTGAGATGGGGAACCGCTGAATTTTGGACTCGGCTGGTGACAAAATGTTCCAAACACACCCCATGCACAACTCCACCGGGGAAGGTGCCAGACAGGAGTTCTCTTGGTAGTTTTTACATTGCTCCGGTAGGCATCTGAAAGACACCACAAAAGTTGTTCTACCTGCTTTGTGGGCTGAGATGGGGAACCGCTGAATTTTGGAGTCGGCTGGTGACAAAATGTTCCAAACACACCCCATGCACAACTCCACCACGGAAGGTGCCAGACAGGAGTTCTCCTGGTAGTTTTTACACTACCTTGGTAGGCATCTGAAAGACACCACAAAAGTTGTTCTACCTGCTTTCTGGGCTGAGATGGGGAATCGCTGAATTTTGGACTCGGCCGGTGACAAAATGTTCCAAACACACCCCATGCACAACTCCACCGGGGAAGGTGCCAGGCAGGAGTTCTCCTGGTAGTTTTTACATTGCTCCGGTAGGCATCTGAAAGACACCACAAAAGTTGTTCTACCTGCTTTCTGGGCTGAGATGGGGAACCGCTGAATTTTGGACTCGGCCGGTGACAAAATGTTCCACAGACACCCCATGCACAACTCCACCGGGGAAGGTGCCAGGAACGAATTCTCTTGGTAGTTTTTACACTACCTTGGTAGGCAGCTGAAAGGCACAAAAAAAGTTGTTGTACCTGCTTTCTGGGCTGAGATGGGGAACCGCTGAATTTTGGACTCGGCCGGAGACAAAATGTTCCAAACACACCCCATGCACAACTCCACCGGGGAAGGTGCCAGGAACGAATTCTGTTGGTAGTTTTTACACTACCTTGGTAGGCATCTGAAAGACACCACAAAAGTTGTTCTACCTGCTTTCTGGGCTGAGATGGGGAAACGCTGAATTTTGGACTCGGCCGGTGACAAAATGTTCCAAAGACACCCCATGCACAACTCCACCGGGGAAGGTGCCAGACAGGAGTTCTCCTGGTAGTTTTTACACTACCTTGGTAGGCATCTGAAAGACACCAGAAAAGTTGTTCTACCTGCTTTCTGGGCTGAGATGGGGAACCGCTGAATTTTGGAGTCGGCCGGTGACAAAATGTTCCAAACACACCCCACGCACAACTCCACCACGGAAGGTGCCAGACAGGAGTTCTCTTGGTAGTTTTTACACTACCTTGGTAGGCAGCTGAAAGACACCACAAAAGTTGTTCTACCTGCTTTCTGGGCTGAGATGGGGAACCGCTGAATTTTGGAGTCGGCTGGTGACAAAATGTTCCAAACACACCCCATGCACAACTCCACCGGGGAAGGTGCCAGACAGGAGTTCTCCTGGTAGTTTTTACATTGCTCCGGTAGGCATCTGAAAGACACCAGAAAAGTTGTTCTACCTGCTTTCTGGGCTGAGATGGGGAACCGCTGAATTTTGGACTCGGCTGGTGACAAAATGTTCCAAACACACCCCATGCACAACTCCACCGGGGAAGGTGCCAGACAGGAGTTCTCTTGGTAGTTTTTACACTACCTTGGTAGGCAGCTGAAAGACACCACAAAAGTTGTTCTACCTGCTTTGTGGGCTGAGATGGGGAACCGCTGAATTTTGGAGTCGGCTGGTGACAAAATGTTCCAAACACACCCCATGCACAACTCCACCACGGAAGGTGCCAGACAGGAGTTCTCCTGGTAGTTTTTACACTACCTTGGTAGGCATCTGAAAGACACCAGAAAAGTTGTTCTACCTGCTTTCTGGGCTGAGATGGGGAACCGCTGAATTTTGGACTCGGCTGGTGACAAAATGTTCCAAACACACCCCATGCACAACTCCACCGGGGAAGGTGCCAGGCAGGAGTTCTCCTGGTAGTTTTTACATTGCTCCGGTAGGCATCTGAAAGACACCACAAAAGTTGTTCTACCTGCTTTCTGGGCTGAGATGGGGAACCGCTGAATTTTGGACTCGGCCGGTGACAAAATGTTCCAAACACACCCCATGCACAACTCCACCGGGGAAGGTGCCAGGAACGAATTCTGTTGGTAGTTTTTACACTACCTTGGTAGGCAGCTGAAAGGCACAAGAAAAGTTGTTGTACCTGCTTTCTGGGCTGAGATGGGGAACCGCTGAATTTTGGACTCGGCCGGTGACAAAATGTTCCAAACACACCCCATGCACAACTCCACCGGGGAAGGTGCCAGGAACGAATTCTGTTGGTAGTTTTTACACTACCTTGGTAGGCAGCTGAAAGGCACAAAAAAAGTTGTTGTACCTGCTTTCTGGGCTGAGATGGGGAACCGCTGAATTTTGGACTCGGCCGGAGACAAAATGTTCCAAACACACCCCATGCACAACTCCACCGGGGAAGGTGCCAGGAACGAATTCTGTTGGTAGTTTTTACACTACCTTGGTAGGCATCTGAAAGACACCACAAAAGTTGTTCTACCTGCTTTCTGGGCTGAGATGGGGAACCGCTGAATTTTGGACTCGGCCGGTGACAAAATGTTCCAAAGACACCCCATGCACAACTCCACCACGGAAGGTGCCAGACAGGAGTTCTCCTGGTAGTTTTTACACTACCTTGGTAGGCATCTGAAAGACACCAGAAAAGTTGTTCTACCTGCTTTCTGGGCTGAGATGGGGAATCGCTGAATTTTGGAGTCGGCTGGTGACAAAATGTTCCAAACACACCCCATGCACAACTCCACCGGGGAAGGTGCCAGACAGGAGTTCTCCTGGTAGTTTTTACATTGCTCCGGTAGGCATCTGAAAGACACCACAAAAGTTGTTCTACCTGCTTTCTGGGCTGAGATGGGGAACCGCTGAATTTTGGACTCGGCCGGTGGCAAAATGTTCCAAACACACCCCATGCACAACTCCACCACGGAAGGTGCCAGACAGGAGTTCTCCTGGTAGTTTTTACACTACCTTGGTAGGCATCTGAAAGACACCACAAAAGTTGTTCTACCTGCTTTCTGGGCTGAGATGGGGAATCGCTGAATTTTGGACTCGGCCGGTGACAAAATGTTCCAAACACACCCCATGCACAACTCCACCGGGGAAGGTGCCAGACAGGAGTTCTCCTGATAGTTTTTACACTACCTTGGTAGGCATCTGAAAGACACCACAAATGTTGTTGTACCTGCTTTCTGGGCTGAGATGGGGAAACGCTGAATTTTGGACTCGGCTGGTGACAAAATGTTCCAAACACACCCCATGCACAACTCCACCGGGGAAGGTGCCAGGCAGGAGTTCTCCTGGTAGTTTTTACATTGCTCCGGTAGGCATAAAAAGGACACCAAAAAAGTTGTTCTACCTGCTTTCTGGGCTGAGATGGGGAACCGCTGAATTTTGGACTCGGCCGGTGACAAAATGTTCCAAACACACCCCATGCACAACTCCACCGGGGAAGGTGCCAGACAGGAGTTCTCCTGGTAGTTTCTACACTACCTTGGTAGGCATTTGAAAGGCACCACAAAAGTTGTTCTACCTGCTTTCTGGGCTGAGATGGGGAACCGCTGAATTTTGGACTCGGCTGGTGACAAAATGTTCCAAACACACCCCATGCACAACTCCACCGGGGAAGGTGCCAGACAGGAGTTCTCTTGGTAGTTTTTACATTGCTCCGGTAGGCATCTGAAAGACACCACAAAAGTTGTTCTACCTGCTTTGTGGGCTGAGATGGGGAACCGCTGAATTTTGGAGTCGGCTGGTGACAAAATGTTCCAAACACACCCCATGCACAACTCCACCACGGAAGGTGCCAGACAGGAGTTCTCCTGGTAGTTTTTACACTACCTTGGTAGGCATCTGAAAGACACCACAAAAGTTGTTCTACCTGCTTTCTGGGCTGAGATGGGGAATCGCTGAATTTTGGACTCGGCCGGTGACAAAATGTTCCAAACACACCCCATGCACAACTCCACCGGGGAAGGTGCCAGGCAGGAGTTCTCCTGGTAGTTTTTACATTGCTCCGGTAGGCATCTGAAAGACACCACAAAAGTTGTTCTACCTGCTTTCTGGGCTGAGATGGGGAACCGCTGAATTTTGGACTCGGCCGGTGACAAAATGTTCCACAGACACCCCATGCACAACTCCACCGGGGAAGGTGCCAGGAACGAATTCTCTTGGTAGTTTTTACACTACCTTGGTAGGCAGCTGAAAGGCACAAAAAAAGTTGTTGTACCTGCTTTCTGGGCTGAGATGGGGAACCGCTGAATTTTGGACTCGGCCGGAGACAAAATGTTCCAAACACACCCCATGCACAACTCCACCGGGGAAGGTGCCAGGAACGAATTCTGTTGGTAGTTTTTACACTACCTTGGTAGGCATCTGAAAGACACCACAAAAGTTGTTCTACCTGCTTTCTGGGCTGAGATGGGGAACCGCTGAATTTTGGACTCGGCCGGTGACAAAATGTTCCAAAGACACCCCATGCACAACTCCACCACGGAAGGTGCCAGACAGGAGTTCTCCTGGTAGTTTTTACACTACCTTGGTAGGCATCTGAAAGACACCAGAAAAGTTGTTCTACCTGCTTTCTGGGCTGAGATGGGGAACCGCTGAATTTTGGAGTCGGCCGGTGACAAAATGTTCCAAACACACCCCACGCACAACTCCACCGGGGAAGGTGCCAGGCAGGAGTTCTCCTGATAGTTTTTACACTACCTTGGTAGGCATCTGAAAGACACCACAAAAGTTGTTCTACCTGCTTTCTGGGCTGAGATGGGGAATCGCTGAATTTTGGAGTCGGCTGGTGACAAAATGTTCCAAACACACCCCATGCACAACTCCACCGGGGAAGGTGCCAGACAGGAGTTCTCCTGGTAGTTTTTACATTGCTCCGGTAGGCATCTGAAAGACACCACAAAAGTTGTTCTACCTGCTTTCTGGGCTGAGATGGGGAACCGCTGAATTTTGGACTCGGCTGGTGACAAAATGTTCCAAACACACCCCATGCACAACTCCACCACGGAAGGTGCCAGACAGGAGTTCTCTTGGTAGTTTTTACACTACCTTGGTAGGCAGCTGAAAGACACCACAAAAGTTGTTCTACCTGCTTTGTGGGCTGAGATGGGGAATCGCTGAATTTTGGAGTCGGCTGGTGACAAAATGTTCCAAACACACCCCATGCACAACTCCACCACGGAAGGTGCCAGACAGGAGTTCTCCTGGTAGTTTTTACACTACCTTGGTAGGCATCTGAAAGACACCACAAAAGTTGTTCTACCTGCTTTCTGGGCTGAGATGGGGAATCGCTGAATTTTGGACTCGGCCGGTGACAAAATGTTCCAAACACACCCCCTGCACAACTCCACCGGGGAAGGTGCCAGGCAGGAGTTCTCCTGGTAGTTTTTACATTGCTCCGGTAGGCATCTGAAAGACACCACAAAAGTTGTTCTACCTGCTTTCTGGGCTGAGATGGGGAACCGCTGAATTTTGGACTCGGCCGGTGACAAAATGTTGCACAGACACCCCATGCACAACTCCACCGGGGAAGGTGCCAGGAACGAATTCTGTTGGTAGTTTTTACACTACCTTGGTAGGCAGCTGAAAGGCACAAGAAAAGTTGTTGTACCTGCTTTCTGGGCTGAGATGGGGAACCGCTGAATTTTGGACTCGGCCGGTGACAAAATGTTCCAAACACACCCCATGCACAACTCCACCGGGGAAGGTGCCAGGAACGAATTCTGTTGGTAGTTTTTACACTACCTTGGTAGGCATTTGAAAGACACCAAAAAACTTGTTCTACCTGCTTTCTGGGCTGAGATGGGGAACCGCTGAATTTTGGACTCGGCCGGTGACAAAATGTTCCAAACACACCCCATGCACAACTCCACCGGGGAAGGTGCCAGACAGGAGTTCTCTTGGTAGTTTTTACATTGCTCCGGTAGGCATCTGAAAGACACCACAAAAGTTGTTCTACCTGCTTTCTGGGCTGAGATGGGGAATCGCTGAATTTTGGACTCGGCCGGTGACAAAATGTTCCAAACACACCCCATGCACAACTCCACCGGGGAAGGTGCCAGACAGGAGTTCTCCTGGTAGTTTTTACACTACCTTGGTAGGCATCTGAAAGACACCAGAAAAGTTGTTCTACCTGCTTTCTGGGCTGAGATGGGGAATCGCTGAATTTTGGACTCGGCTGGTGACAAAATGTTCCAAACACACCCCATGCACAACTCCACCGGGGAAGGTGCCAGGCAGGAGTTCTCCTGATAGTTTTTACACTACCTTGGTAGGCATCTGAAAGACACCACAAAAGTTGTTCTACCTGCTTTCTGGGCTGAGATGGGGAATCGCTGAATTTTGGAGTCGGCTGGTGACAAAATGTTCCAAACACACCCCATGCACAACTCCACCGGGGAAGGTGCCAGACAGGAGTTCTCCTGGTAGTTTTTACATTGCTCCGGTAGGCATCTGAAAGACACCACAAAAGTTGTTCTACCTGCTTTCTGGGCTGAGATGGGGAACCGCTGAATTTTGGACTCGGCTGGTGACAAAATGTTCCAAACACACCCCATGCACAACTCCACCACGGAAGGTGCCAGACAGGAGTTCTCTTGGTAGTTTTTACACTACCTTGGTAGGCAGCTGAAAGGCACCACAAAAGTTGTTCTACCTGCTTTGTGGGCTGAGATGGGGAACCGCTGAATTTTGGAGTCGGCTGGTGACAAAATGTTCCAAACACACCCCATGCACAACTCCACCGGGGAAGGTGCCAGGAACGAATTCTGTTGGTAGTTTTTACACTACCTTGGTAGGCATCTGAAAGACACCACAAAAGTTGTTCTACCTGCTTTCTGGGCTGAGATGGGGAATCGCTGAATTTTGGAGTCGGCCGGTGACAAAATGTTCCAAACACACCCCATGCACAACTCCACCGGGGAAGGTGCCAGGCAGGAGTTCTCCTGGTAGTTTTTACATTGCTCCGGTAGGCATCTGAAAGACACCACAAAAGTTGTTCTACCTGCTTTCTGGGCTGAGATGGGGAACCGCTGAATTTTGGACTCGGCCGGTGACAAAATGTTCCACAGACACCCCATGCACAACTCCACCGGGGAAGGTGCCAGGAACGAATTCTCTTGGTAGTTTTTACACTACCTTGGTAGGCAGCTGAAAGGCACAAAAAAAGTTGTTGTACCTGCTTTCTGGGCTGAGATGGGGAACCGCTGAATTTTGGACTCGGCCGGAGACAAAATGTTCCAAACACACCCCATGCACAACTCCACCGGGGAAGGTGCCAGGCAGGAGTTCTCCTGGTAGTTTTTACATTGCTCCGGTAGGCATCTGAAAGACACCACAAAAGTTGTTCTACCTGCTTTCTGGGCTGAGATGGGGAACCGCTGAATTTTGGACTCGGCCGGTGACAAAATGTTCCAAACACACCCCATGCACAACTCCACCGGGGAAGGTGCCAGGAACGAATTCTGTTGGTAGTTTTTACACTACCTTGGTAGGCAGCTGAAAGGCACAAGAAAAGTTGTTGTACCTGCTTTCTGGGCTGAGATGGGGAACCGCTGAATTTTGGACTCGGCCGGTGACAAAATGTTCCAAACACACCCCATGCACAACTCCACCGGGGAAGGTGCCAGGAACGAATTCTGTTGGTAGTTTTTACACTACCTTGGTAGGCATTTGAAAGACACCAAAAAACTTGTTCTACCTGCTTTCTGGGCTGAGATGGGGAACCGCTGAATTTTGGACTCGGCCGGTGACAAAATGTTCCAAACACACCCCATGCACAACTCCACCGGGGAAGGTGCCAGACAGGAGTTCTCTTGGTAGTTTTTACATTGCTCCGGTAGGCATCTGAAAGACACCACAAAAGTTGTTCTACCTGCTTTCTGGGCTGAGATGGGGAACCGCTGAATTTTGGACTCGGCCGGTGACAAAATGTTCCAAACACACCCCATGCACAACTCCACCGGGGAAGGTGCCAGACAGGAGTTCTCCTGGTAGTTTTTACACTACCTTGGTAGGCATCTGAAAGACACCAGAAAAGTTGTTCTACCTGCTTTCTGGGCTGAGATGGGGAATCGCTGAATTTTGGACTCGGCTGGTGACAAAATGTTCCAAACACACCCCATGCACAACTCCACCGGGGAAGGTGCCAGACAGGAGTTCTCTTAGTAGTTTTTACACTACCTTGGTAGGCATCTGAAAGACACCACAAAAGTTGTTCTACCTGCTTTCTGGGCTGAGATGGGGAACCGCTGAATTTTGGACTCGGCCGGTGACAAAATGTTCCAAACACACCCCATGCACAACTCCACCGGGGAAGGTGCCAGGAACGAATTCTTTTGGTAGTTTTTACACTACCTTGGTAGGAAGCTGAAAGGCACAAGAAAAGTTGTTGTACCTGCTTTCTGGGCTGAGATGGGGAACCGCTGAAGTTTGGACTCGGCCGGTGACAAAATGTTCCAAAAACACCCCATGCACAACTCCACCGGGGAAGGTGCCAGAGAGGAGTTCTCTTGGTAGTTTTTACACTACCTTGGTAGGCATCTGAAAGACACCACAAAAGTTGTTCTACCTGCTTTCTGGGCTGAGATGGGGAATCGCTGAATTTTGGAGTCGGCTGGTGACAAAATGTTCCAAACACACCCCATGCACAACTCCACCGGGGAAGGTGCCAGACAGGAGTTCTCCTGGTAGTTTTTACATTGCTCCGGTAGGCATCTGAAAGACACCACAAAAGTTGTTCTACCTGCTTTCTGGGCTGAGATGGGGAACCGCTGAATTTTGGAGTCGGCCGGTGACAAAATGTTCCACAGACACCCCATGCACAACTCCACCGGGGAAGGTGCCAGGAACGAATTCTGTTGGTAGTTTTTACACTACCTTGGTAGGCAGCTGAAAGGCACAAGAAAAGTTGTTGTACCTGCTTTCTGGGCTGAGATGGGGAAACGCTGAATTTTGGAGTCGGCCGGTGACAAAATGTTCCAAACACACCCCATGCACAACTCCACCGGGGAAGGTGCCAGACAGGAGTTCTCCTGGTAGTTTTTACACTACCTTGGTAGGCATCTGAAAGACACCACAGAAGTTGTTCTACCTGCTTTCTGGGCTGAGATGGGGAATCGCTGAATTTTGGAGTCGGCCGGTGACAAAATGTTCCAAACACACCCCATGCACAACTCCACCGGGGAAGGTGCCAGACAGGAGTTCTCCTGGTAGTTTTTACACTACCTTGGTAGGCATCTGAAAGACACCAGAAAAGTTGTTCTACCTGCTTTCTGGGCTGAGATGGGGAATCGCTGAATTTTGGAGTCGGCTGGTGACAAAATGTTCCAAACACACCCCATGCACAACTCCACCGGGGAAGGTGCCAGACAGGAGTTCTCTTAGTAGTTTTTACACTACCTTGGTAGGCATCTGAAAGACACCACAAAAGTTGTTCTACCTGCTTTCTGGGCTGAGATGGGGAACCGCTGAATTTTGGACTCGGCCGGTGACAAAATGTTCCAAACACACCCCATGCACAACTCCACCGGGGAAGGTGCCAGGAACGAATTCTTTTGGTAGTTTTTACACTACCTTGGTAGGAAGCTGAAAGGCACAAGAAAAGTTGTTGTACCTGCTTTCTGGGCTGAGATGGGGAACCGCTGAATTTTGGACTCGGCCGGTGACAAAATGTTCCAAACACACCCCATGCACAACACCACCGGGGAAGGTGCCAGACAGGAGTTCTCCTGGTAGTTTTTACACTACCTTGGTAGGCATCTGAAAGACACCACAAAAGTTGTTCTACCTGCTTTCTGGGCTGAGATGGGGAACCGCTGAATTTTGGAGTCGGCCGGTGACAAAATGTTCCAAACACACCCCATGCACAACTCCACCGGGGAAGGTGCCAGACAGGAGTTCTCTTGGTAGTTTTTACACTACCTTGGTAGGCATCTGAAAGACACCACAAAAGTTGTTCTACCTGCTTTCTGGGCTGAGATGGGGAACCGCTGAATTTTGGACTCGGCTGGTGACAAAATGTTCCAAACACACCCCATGCACAACTCCACCGGGGAAGGTGCCAGACAGGAGTTCTCTTAGTAGTTTTTACACTACCTTGGTAGGCATCTGAAAGACACCACAAAAGTTGTTCTACCTGCTTTCTGGGCTGAGATGGGGAACCGCTGAATTTTGGACTCGGCTGGTGACAAAATGTTCCAAACACACCCCATGCACAACTCCACCACGGAAGGTGCCAGACAGGAGTTCTCTTGGTAGTTTTTACACTACCTTGGTAGGCAGCTGAAAGGCACCACAAAAGTTGTTCTACCTGCTTTGTGGGCTGAGATGGGGAACCGCTGAATTTTGGAGTCGGCTGGTGACAAAATGTTCCAAACACACCCCATGCACAACTCCACCACGGAAGGTGCCAGACAGGAGTTCTCCTGGTAGTTTTTACACTACCTTGGTAGGCATCTGAAAGACACCAGAAAAGTTGTTCTACCTGCTTTCTGGGCTGAGATGGGGAATCGCTGAATTTTGGACTCGGCCGGTGACAAAATGTTCCAAACACACCCCATGCACAACTCCACCGGGGAAGGTGCCAGGCAGGAGTTCTCCTGATAGTTTTTACACTACCTTGGTAGGCATCTGAAAGACACCACAAAAGTTGTTCTACCTGCTTTCTGGGCTGAGATGGGGAATCGCTGAATTTTGGAGTCGGCTGGTGACAAAATGTTCCAAACACACCCCATGCACAACTCCACCGGGGAAGGTGCCAGACAGGAGTTCTCCTGGTAGTTTTTACACTACCTTGGTAGGCACCTGAATGGCACAACAAAAGTTGTTCGACCTGCTTTCTGGGCTGAGATGGGGAACCGCTGAATTTTGGAGTCGGCCGGTGACAAAATGTTCCAAACACACCCCATGCACAACTCCACCGGGGAAGGTGCCAGACAGGAGTTCTCCTGGTAGTTTTTACATTGCTCCGGTAGGCATCTGAAAGACACCACAAAAGTTGTTCTACCTGCTTTCTGGGCTGAGATGGGGAATCGCTGAATTTTGGACTCGGCCGGTGACAAAATGTTCCAAACACACCCCCTGCACAACTCCACCGGGGAAGGTGCCAGACAGGAGTTCTCCTGGTAGTTTTTACATTGCTCCGGTAGGCATCTGAAAGACACCACAAAAGTTGTTCTACCTGCTTTCTGGGCTGAGATGGGGAACCGCTGAATTTTGGACTCGGCCGGTGACAAAATGTTCCAAAGACACCCCATGCACAACTCCACCGGGGAAGGTGCCAGACAGGAGTTCTCTTAGTAGTTTTTACACTACCTTGGTAGGCATCTGAAAGGCACCACAAAAGTTGTTCTACCTGCTTTCTGGGCTGAGATGGGGAACCGCTGAATTTTGGACTCGGCTGGTGACAAAATGTTCCAAACACACCCCATGCACAACTCCACCGGGGAAGGTGACAGACAGGAGTTCTCCTGGTAGTTTTTACATTGCTCCGGTAGGCATCTGAAAGACACCACAAAAGTTGTTCTACCTACTTTGTGGGCTGAGATGGGGAACCGCTGAATTTTGGACTCGGCCGGTGACAAAATGTTCCAAATACACCCCATGCACAACTCCACTGGGGAAGGTGCCAGACAGGAGTTCTCTTGGTAGTTTTTACACTACCTTGGTAGGCATCTGAAAGACACCACAAAAGTTGTTCTACCTGCTTTCTGGGCTGAGATGGGGAACCGCTGAATTTTGGACTCGGCCGGTGACAAAATGTTCCAAACACACCCCATGCACAACTCCACCGGGGAAGGTGCCAGGAACGAATTCTTTTGGTAGTTTTTACACTACCTTGGTAGGAAGCTGAAAGGCACAAGAAAAGTTGTTGTACCTGCTTTCTGGGCTGAGATGGGGAACCGCTGAAGTTTGGACTCGGCCGGTGACAAAATGTTCCAAAAACACCCCATGCACAACTCCACCGGGGAAGGTGCCAGAGAGGAGTTCTCTTGGTAGTTTTTACACTACCTTGGTAGGCATCTGAAAGACACCACAAAAGTTGTTCTACCTGCTTTCTGGGCTGAGATGGGGAATCGCTGAATTTTGGAGTCGGCTGGTGACAAAATGTTCCAAACACACCCCATGCACAACTCCACCGGGGAAGGTGCCAGACAGGAGTTCTCCTGGTAGTTTTTACATTGCTCCGGTAGGCATCTGAAAGACACCACAAAAGTTGTTCTACCTGCTTTCTGGGCTGAGATGGGGAACCGCTGAATTTTGGAGTCGGCCGGTGACAAAATGTTCCACAGACACCCCATGCACAACTCCACCGGGGAAGGTGCCAGGAACGAATTCTGTTGGTAGTTTTTACACTACCTTGGTAGGCAGCTGAAAGGCACAAGAAAAGTTGTTGTACCTGCTTTCTGGGCTGAGATGGGGAAACGCTGAATTTTGGAGTCGGCCGGTGACAAAATGTTCCAAACACACCCCATGCACAACTCCACCGGGGAAGGTGCCAGACAGGAGTTCTCCTGGTAGTTTTTACACTACCTTGGTAGGCATCTGAAAGACACCACAGAAGTTGTTCTACCTGCTTTCTGGGCTGAGATGGGGAATCGCTGAATTTTGGAGTCGGCCGGTGACAAAATGTTCCAAACACACCCCATGCACAACTCCACCGGGGAAGGTGCCAGACAGGAGTTCTCCTGGTAGTTTTTACACTACCTTGGTAGGCATCTGAAAGACACCAGAAAAGTTGTTCTACCTGCTTTCTGGGCTGAGATGGGGAATCGCTGAATTTTGGAGTCGGCTGGTGACAAAATGTTCCAAACACACCCCATGCACAACTCCACCGGGGAAGGTGCCAGACAGGAGTTCTCTTAGTAGTTTTTACACTACCTTGGTAGGCATCTGAAAGACACCACAAAAGTTGTTCTACCTGCTTTCTGGGCTGAGATGGGGAACCGCTGAATTTTGGACTCGGCCGGTGACAAAATGTTCCAAACACACCCCATGCACAACTCCACCGGGGAAGGTGCCAGGAACGAATTCTTTTGGTAGTTTTTACACTACCTTGGTAGGAAGCTGAAAGGCACAAGAAAAGTTGTTGTACCTGCTTTCTGGGCTGAGATGGGGAACCGCTGAATTTTGGACTCGGCCGGTGACAAAATGTTCCAAACACACCCCATGCACAACACCACCGGGGAAGGTGCCAGACAGGAGTTCTCCTGGTAGTTTTTACACTACCTTGGTAGGCATCTGAAAGACACCACAAAAGTTGTTCTACCTGCTTTCTGGGCTGAGATGGGGAACCGCTGAATTTTGGAGTCGGCCGGTGACAAAATGTTCCAAACACACCCCATGCACAACTCCACCGGGGAAGGTGCCAGACAGGAGTTCTCTTGGTAGTTTTTACACTACCTTGGTAGGCATCTGAAAGACACCACAAAAGTTGTTCTACCTGCTTTCTGGGCTGAGATGGGGAACCGCTGAATTTTGGACTCGGCTGGTGACAAAATGTTCCAAACACACCCCATGCACAACTCCACCGGGGAAGGTGCCAGACAGGAGTTCTCTTAGTAGTTTTTACACTACCTTGGTAGGCATCTGAAAGACACCACAAAAGTTGTTCTACCTGCTTTCTGGGCTGAGATGGGGAACCGCTGAATTTTGGACTCGGCTGGTGACAAAATGTTCCAAACACACCCCATGCACAACTCCACCACGGAAGGTGCCAGACAGGAGTTCTCTTGGTAGTTTTTACACTACCTTGGTAGGCAGCTGAAAGGCACCACAAAAGTTGTTCTACCTGCTTTGTGGGCTGAGATGGGGAACCGCTGAATTTTGGAGTCGGCTGGTGACAAAATGTTCCAAACACACCCCATGCACAACTCCACCACGGAAGGTGCCAGACAGGAGTTCTCCTGGTAGTTTTTACACTACCTTGGTAGGCATCTGAAAGACACCAGAAAAGTTGTTCTACCTGCTTTCTGGGCTGAGATGGGGAATCGCTGAATTTTGGACTCGGCCGGTGACAAAATGTTCCAAACACACCCCATGCACAACTCCACCGGGGAAGGTGCCAGGCAGGAGTTCTCCTGATAGTTTTTACACTACCTTGGTAGGCATCTGAAAGACACCACAAAAGTTGTTCTACCTGCTTTCTGGGCTGAGATGGGGAATCGCTGAATTTTGGAGTCGGCTGGTGACAAAATGTTCCAAACACACCCCATGCACAACTCCACCGGGGAAGGTGCCAGACAGGAGTTCTCCTGGTAGTTTTTACACTACCTTGGTAGGCACCTGAATGGCACAACAAAAGTTGTTCGACCTGCTTTCTGGGCTGAGATGGGGAACCGCTGAATTTTGGAGTCGGCCGGTGACAAAATGTTCCAAACACACCCCATGCACAACTCCACCGGGGAAGGTGCCAGACAGGAGTTCTCCTGGTAGTTTTTACATTGCTCCGGTAGGCATCTGAAAGACACCACAAAAGTTGTTCTACCTGCTTTCTGGGCTGAGATGGGGAATCGCTGAATTTTGGACTCGGCCGGTGACAAAATGTTCCAAACACACCCCCTGCACAACTCCACCGGGGAAGGTGCCAGACAGGAGTTCTCCTGGTAGTTTTTACATTGCTCCGGTAGGCATCTGAAAGACACCACAAAAGTTGTTCTACCTGCTTTCTGGGCTGAGATGGGGAACCGCTGAATTTTGGACTCGGCCGGTGACAAAATGTTCCAAAGACACCCCATGCACAACTCCACCGGGGAAGGTGCCAGACAGGAGTTCTCTTAGTAGTTTTTACACTACCTTGGTAGGCATCTGAAAGGCACCACAAAAGTTGTTCTACCTGCTTTCTGGGCTGAGATGGGGAACCGCTGAATTTTGGACTCGGCTGGTGACAAAATGTTCCAAACACACCCCATGCACAACTCCACCGGGGAAGGTGACAGACAGGAGTTCTCCTGGTAGTTTTTACATTGCTCCGGTAGGCATCTGAAAGACACCACAAAAGTTGTTCTACCTACTTTGTGGGCTGAGATGGGGAACCGCTGAATTTTGGACTCGGCCGGTGACAAAATGTTCCAAATACACCCCATGCACAACTCCACTGGGGAAGGTGCCAGAAACGAGTTCTATTGGAAGTTTTTACACTACCTTGGTAGGCACCTGAAAGACACCACAAAAGTTGTTCTACCTGCTTTCTGGGCTGAGATGGGGAACCGCTGAATTTTGGAGTCGGCCGGTGACAAAATGTTCCAAACACACCCCATGCACAACTCCACCGGGGAAGGTGCCAGACAGGAGTTCTCCTGGTAGTTTTTACATTGCTCCGGTAGGCATCTGAAAGACACCACAAAAGTTGTTCTACCTGCTTTCTGGGCTGAGATGGGGAACCGCTGAATTTTGGACTCGGCCGGTGACAAAATGTTCCAAACACACCCCATGCACAACTCCACCGGGGAAGGTGCCAGACAGGAGTTCTGTTGGTAGATTTTACACTACCTTGGTAGGCATCTGAAAGACACCACAAAAGTTGTTCTACCTGCTTTCTGGGCTGAGATGGGGAATCGCTGAATTTTGGAGTCGGCTGCTGACAAAATGTTCCAAACACACCCCATGCACAACTCCACCGGGGAAGGTGCCAGACAGGAGTTCTCCTGGTAGTTTTTACATTGCTCCGGTAGGCATCTGAAAGACACCACAAAAATTGTTCTACCTGCTTTCTGGGCTGAGTTGGGGAACCGCTGAATTTTGGACTCGGCCGGTGACAAAATGTTCCAAACACACCCCATGCACAACTCCACCGGGGAAGGTGCCAGACAGGAGTTCTTCTGGTAGTTTTTACACTACCTTGGTAGGCATTTGAAAGGCACCACAAAAGTTGTTCTTCCTGCTTTCTGGGTGAGATGGGGAAACGCTGAATTTTGGACTCGGCTGGTGACAAAATGTTCCAAACACACCCCATGCACAACTCCACCGGGGAAGGTGCCAGACAGGAGTTCTCCTGGTAGTTTTTACACTACCTTGGTAGGCATTTGAAAGACACCACAAAACTTGTTCTACCTGCTTTCTGGGCTGAGATGGGGAACCGCTGAATTTTGGACTCGGCCGGTGACAAAATGTTCCAAACACACCCCATGCACAACTCCACCGGGGAAGGTGCCAGGAACGAATTCTTTTGGTAGTTTTTACACTACCTTGGTAGGCAGCTGAAAGGCACAAGAAAAGTTGTTGTAACTGCTTTCTGGGCTGAGATGGGGAACAGCTGAATTTTGGAGTCGGCCGGTAACAAAATGTTCCAAACACACCCCATGCACAACTCCACCGGGGAAGGTGCCAGACAGGAGTTCTCCTGGTAGTTTTTACACTACCTTGGTAGGCAGCTGAAAGGCACAAGAAAAGTTGTTGTAACTGCTTTCTGGGTTGAGATGGGGAACCGCTGAATTTTGGAGTCGGCTGGTGACAAAATGTTCCAAACACACCCCATGCACAACACCACCGGGGAAGGTGCCAGGAACGAATTCTGTTGGTAGTTTTTACACTACCTTGGTAGGCAGCTGAAAGGCACAAGAAAAGTTGTTGTACCTGCTTTCTGGGCTGAGATGGGGAACCGCTGAATTTTGGAGTCGGCTGGTGACAAAATGTTCCAAACACACCCTCTGCACAACTCCACCGGGGAAGGTGCCAGACAGGAGTTCTCCTGGTAGATTTTACATTGCTCCGGTAGGCATCTGAAAGATACCACAAAAGTTGTTCTACCTGCTTTCTGGGCTGAGATGGGGAATCGCTGAATTTTGGACTCGGCCGGTGACAAAATGTTCCAAACACACCCCATGCACAACTCCACCGGGGAAGGTGCCAGACAGGAGTTCTCCTGGTAGTTTTTACACTACCTTGGTAGGCATCTGAAAGACACCACAGAAGTTGTTCTACCTGCTTTCTGGGCTGAGATGGGGAACGGCTGAATTTTGGACTCGGCCGGTGACAAAATGTTCCAAACACACCCCATGCACAACTCCACCGGGGAAGGTGCCAGACAGGAGTTCTCTTAGTAGTTTTTACACTACCTTGGTAGGCATCTGAAAGACACCACAAAAGTTGTTCTACCTGCTTTCTGGGCTGAGATGGGGAAACGCTGAATTTTGGAGTCGGCTGGTGACAAAATGTTCCAAACACACCCCATGCACAACTCCACCGGGGAAGGTGCCAGGAACGAATTCTTTTGGTAGTTTTTACATTGCTCCGGTAGGCATCTGAAAGATACCACAAAAGATGTTCTACCTGCTTTCTGGGCTGAGATGGGGAACCGCTGAATTTTGGACTCGGCCGGTGACAAAATGTTCCAAACACACCCCATGCACAACTCCACCGGGGAAGGTGCCAGACAGGAGTTCTCCTGGTAGTTTTTACATTGCTCTGGTAGGCATCTGAAAGACACCACAAAAGTTGTTCTACCTGCTTTCTGGGCTGAGATGGGGAACAGCTGAATTTTGGACTCGGCCGTTGACAAAATGTTCCAAACACACCCCATGCACAACTCCACCGGGGAAGGTGCCAGACAGGAGTTCTCCTGGTAGTTTTTACACTACCTTGGTAGGCATCTGAAAGACACCACAAAAGTTGTTCTACCTGCTTTCTGGGCTGAGATGGGGAACCGCTGAATTTTGGACTCGGCCGGTGACAAAATGTTCCAAACACACCCCATGCACAACTCCACCACGGAAGGTGCCAGACAGGAGTTCTCCTGGTAGTTTTTACACTACCTTGGTAGGCATCTGAAAGACACCACAAAAGTTGTTCTACCTGCTTTCTGGGCTGAGATGGGGAAACGCTGAATTTTGGAGTCGGCCGGTGACAAAATGTTCCAAACACACCCCATGCACAACTCCACCGGGGAAGGTGCCAGACAGGAGTTCTCCTGGTAGTTTCTACACTACCTTGGTAGGCATTTGAAAGGCACCACAAAAGTTGTTCTACCTGCTTTCTGGGCTGAGATGGGGAACCGCTGAATTTTGGACTCGGCTGGTGACAAAATGTTCCAAACACACCCCATGCACAACTCCACCGGGGAAGGTGCCAGACAGGAGTTCTCTTGGTAGTTTTTACACTACTTTGGTAGGCAGCTGAAAGGCACCAGAAAAGTTGTTCTACCTGCTTTCTGGGCTGAGATGGGGAACCGCTGAATTTTGGACTCGGCCGGTGACAAAATGTTCCAAACACACCCCATGCACAACTCCACCGGGGAAGGTGCCAGGCAGGAGTTCTCCTGGTAGTTTTTACACTACCTTGGTAGGCATCTGAAAGACACCACAAAAGTTGTTCTACCTGCTTTCTGGGCTGAGATGGGGAATCGCTGAATTTTGGACTCGGCCGGTGACAAAATGTTCCAAACACACCCCATGCACAACTCCACCGGGGAAGGTGCCAGACAGGAGTTCTCCTGGTAGTTTTTACATTGCTCCGGTAGGCATCTGAAAGACACCACAAAAGTTGTTCTACCTGCTTTCTGGGCTGAGATGGGGAACCGCTGAATTTTGGACTCGGCCGGTGACAAAATGTTCCACAGACACCCCATGCACAACTCCACCGGGGAAGGTGCCAGGAACGAATTCTTTTGGTAGTTTTTACACTACCTTGGTAGGCAGCTGAAAGGCACAAGAAAAGTTGTTGTACCTGCTTTCTGGGCTGAGATGGGGAATCGCTGAATTTTGGACTCGGCCGGTGACAAAATGTTCCAAACACACCCCATGCACAACTCCACCGGGGAAGGTGCCAGACAGGAGTTCTCCTGGTAGTTTTTACACTACCTTGGTAGGCAGCTGCAAGACACCACAAAAGTTGTTCTACCTGCTTTCTGGGCTGAGATGGGGAACCGCTGAATTTTGGAGTCGGCCGGTGACAAAATGTTCCAAACACACCCCATGCACAACTCCACCGGGGAAGGTGCCAGACAGGAGTTCTCCTGGTAGTTTTTACACTACCTTGGTAGGCATTTGAAAGACACCACAAAACTTGTTCTACCTGCTTTCTGGGCTGAGATGGGGAAACGCTGAATTTTGGACTCGGCCGGTGACAAAATGTTCCAAACACACCCCATGCACAACTCCACCGGGGAAGGTGCCAGACAGGAGTTCTCTTGGTAGTTTTTACATTGCTCCGGGAGGCATCTGAAAGACACCACAAAAGTTGTTCTACCTGCTTTCTGGGCTGAGATGGGGAACCACTGAATTTTGGAGTCGGCTGGTGACAAAATGTTCCAAACACACCCCATGCACAACTCCACCACGGAAGGTGCCAGACAGGAGTTCTCCTGGTAGTTTTTACACTACCTTGGCAGGCATCTGAAAGACACCAGAAAAGTTATTCTACCTGCTTTCTGGGCTGAGATGGGGAATCGCTGAATTTTGGACTCGGCCGGTGACAAAATGTTCCAAAAACACCCCATGCACAACTCCACCGGGGAAGGTGCCAGACAGGAGTTCTCCTGGTAGTTTTTACATTGCTCCGGTAGGCATCTGAAAGACACCAGAAAAGTTGTTCTACCTGCTTTCTGGGCTGAGATGGGGAACCGCTGAATTTTGGAGTCGGCCGGTGACAAAATGTTCCACAGACACCCCATGCACAACTCCACCGGGGAAGGTGCCAGACAAGCGATCTCTTGGTAGTTTCTACACTACCTTGGTAGGCATCTGAAAGGCACCACAAAAGTTGTTCTACCTGCTTTCTGGGCTGAGATGGGGAAACGCTGAATTTTGGAGTCGGCCGGTGACAAAATGTTCCAAACACACCCCATGCACAACTCCACCGGGGAAGGTGCCAGACAGGAGTTCTCTTGGTAGTTTTTACACTACCTTGGTAGGCATCTGAAAGACACCACAAATGTTGTTCTACCTGCTTTCTGGGCTGAGATGGGGAACCGCTGAATTTTGGAGTCGGCTGGTGACAAAATGTTCCAAACACACCCCATGCACAACTCCACCGGGGAAGGTGCCAGGCAGGAGTTCTCCTGGTAGTTTTTACATTGCTCCGGTAGGCATCAAAAGGACACCACAAAAGTTGTTCTACCTGCTTTCTGGGCTGAGATGGGGAAACGCTGAATTTTGGACTCGGCCGGTGACAAAATGTTCCAAACACACCCCATGCACAACTCCACCGGGGAAGGTGCCAGACAGGAGTTCTCCTGGTAGTTTCTACACTACCTTGGTAGGCATTTGAAAGGCACCACAAAAGTTGTTCTACCTGCTTTCTGGGCTGAGATGGGGAATCGCTGAATTTTGGACTCGGCCGGTGACAAAATGTTCCAAACACACCCCATGCACAACTCCACCGGGGAAGGTGCCAGGCAGGCGTTCTCCTGGTAGTTTTTACATTGCTCCGGTAGGCATCTGAAAGACACCACAAAAGTTGTTCTACCTGCTTTCTGGGCTGAGATGGGGAACCGCTGAATTTTGGACTCGGCCGGTGACAAAATGTTCCACAGACACCCCATGCACAACTCCACCGGGGAAGGTGCCAGGAACGAATTCTCTTGGTAGTTTTTACACTACCTTGGTAGGCAGCTGAAAGGCACAAAAAAAGTTGTTGTACCTGCTTTCTGGGCTGAGATGGGGAACGGCTGAATTTTGGACTCGGCCGGAGACAAAATGTTCCAAACACACCCCATGCACAACTCCACCGGGGAAGGTGCCAGGAACGAATTCTGTTGGTAGTTTTTACACTACCTTGGTAGGCATTTGAAAGACACCAAAAAACTTGTTCTACCTGCTTTCTGGGCTGAGATGGGGAAACGCTGAATTTTGGACTCGGCCGGTGACAAAATGTTCCAAACACACCCCATGCACAACTCCACCGGGGAAGGTGCCAGACAGGAGTTCTCTTGGTAGTTTTTACATTGCTCCGGTAGGCATCTGAAAGACACCACAAAAGTTGTTCTACCTGCTTTCTGGGCTGAGATGGGGAACCGCTGAATTTTGGACTCGGCCGTTGACAAAATGTTCCAAACACACCCCATGCACAACTCCACCGGGGAAGGTGCCAGACAGGAGTTCTCCTGGTAGTTTTTACACTACCTTGGTAGGCATCTGAAAGACACCACAAAACTTGTTCTACCTGCTTTCTGGGCTGAGATGGGGAATCGCTGAATTTTGGACTCGGCTGGTGACAAAATGTTCCAAACACACCCCATGCACAACTCCACCGGGGAAGGTGCCAGACAGGAGTTCTCTTAGTAGTTTTTACACTACCTTGGTAGGCATCTGAAAGACACCACAAAAGTTGTTCTACCTGCTTTCTGGGCTGAGATGGGGAACCGCTGAATTTTGGACTCGGCCGGTGACAAAATGTTCCAAAGACACCCCATGCACAACTCCACCGGGGAAGGTGCCAGGAACGAATACTTTTGGTAGTTTTTACACTACCTTGGTAGGCAGCTGAAAGGCACAAGAAAAGTTGTTGTACCTGCTTTCTGGGCTGAGATGGGGAACCGCTGAATTTTGGACTCGGCCGGTGACAAAATGTTCCAAACACACCCCATGCACAACTCCACCGGGGAAGGTGCCAGGCAGGAGTTCTCCTGGTAGTTTTTACACTACCTTGGTAGGCATCTGAAAGACACCACAAAAGTTGTTCTACCTGCTTTCTGGGCTGAGATGGGGAAACGCTGAATTTTGGAGTCGGCCGGTGACAAAATGTTCCAAACACACCCCATGCACAACTCCACCGGGGAAGGTGCCAGACAGGAGTTCTCTTAGTAGTTTTTACACTACCTTGGTAGGCATCTGAAAGACACCACAAAAGTTGTTCTACCTGCTTTCTGGGCTGAGATGGGGAACCGCTGAATTTTGGAGTCGGCTGGTGACAAAATGTTCCAAACACACCCCATGCACAACTCCACCGGGGAAGGTGCCAGAAAGGAGTTCTCTTGGTAGTTTTTACACTACCTTGGTAGGCATCTGAAAGGCACCACAAAAGTTGTTCTACCTGCTTTCTGGGCTGAGATGGGGAACCGCTGAATTTTGGAGTCGGCTGGTGACAAAATGTTCCAAACACACCCCATGCACAACTCCACCACGGAAGGTGCCAGACAGGAGTTCTCTTAGTAGTTTTTACACTACCTTGGTAGGCATCTGAAAGGCACCACAAAAGTTGTTCTACCTGCTTTCTGGGCTGAGATGGGGAAACGCTGAATTTTGGACTCGGCCGGTGACAAAATGTTCCAAACACACCCCATGCACAACTCCACCGGGGAAGGTGCCAGACAGGAGTTCTCTTGGTAGTTTTTACATTGCTCCGGTAGGCATCTGAAAGACACCACAAAAGTTGTTCTACCTGCTTTCTGGGCTGAGATGGGGAACCGCTGAATTTTGGACTCGGCCGTTGACAAAATGTTCCAAACACACCCCATGCACAACTCCACCACGGAAGGTGCCAGACAGGAGTTCTCCTGGTAGTTTTTACACTACCTTGGTAGGCATCTGAAAGACACCACAGAAGTTGTTCTACCTGCTTTCTGGGCTGAGATGGGGAATCGCTGAATTTTGGACTCGGCTGGTGACAAAATGTTCCAAACACACCCCATGCACAACTCCACCGGGGAAGGTGCCAGACAGGAGTTCTCTTAGTAGTTTTTACACTACCTTGGTAGGCAGCTGAAAGGCACAAGAAAAGTTGTTGTACCTGCTTTCTGGGCTGAGATGGGGAACCGCTGAATTTTGGACTCGGCCGGTGACAAAATGTTCCAAACACACCCCATGCACAACTCCACCGGGGAAGGTGCCAGACAGGAGTTCTCCTGGTAGTTTTTACACTACCTTGGTAGGCATCTGAAAGACACCACAAAAGTTGTTCTACCTGCTTTCTGGGCTGAGATGGGGAAACGCTGAATTTTGGAGTCGGCCGGTGACAAAATGTTCCAAACACACCCCATGCTCAACTCCACCACGGAAGGTGCCAGACAGGAGTTCTCTTGGTAGTTTTTACACTACCTTGGTAGGCATCTGAAAGACACCACAAAAGTTGTTCTACCTGCTTTCTGGGCTGAGATGGGGAACCGCTGAATTTTGGAGTCGGCCGGTGACAAAATGTTCCAAACACACCCCATGCACAACTCCACCGGGGAAGGTGCCAGAAAGGAGTTCTCTTGGTAGTTTTTACACTACCTTGGTAGGCAGCTGAAAGGCACCACAAAAGTTGTTCTACCTGCTTTCTGGGCTGAGATGGGGAAACGCTGAATTTTGGACTCGGCTGGTGACAAAATGTTCCAAACACACCCCATGCACAACTCCACCACGGAAGGTGCCAGACAGGAGTTCTCTTAGTAGTTTTTACACTACCTTGGTAGGCATCTGAAAGGCACCACAAAAGTTGTTCTACCTGCTTTCTGGGCTGAGATGGGGAAACGCTGAATTTTGGACTCGGCCGGTGACAAAATGTTCCAAACACACCCCATGCACAACTCCACCGGGGAAGGTGCCAGACAGGAGTTCTCTTGGTAGTTTTTACATTGCTCCGGTAGGCATCTGAAAGACACCACAAAAGTTGTTCTACCTGCTTTCTGGGCTGAGATGGGGAACCGCTGAATTTTGGACTCGGCCGTTGACAAAATGTTCCAAACACACCCCATGCACAACTCCACCACGGAAGGTGCCAGACAGGAGTTCTCCTGGTAGTTTTTACACTACCTTGGTAGGCATCTGAAAGACACCACAGAAGTTGTTCTACCTGCTTTCTGGGCTGAGATGGGGAATCGCTGAATTTTGGACTCGGCTGGTGACAAAATGTTCCAAACACACCCCATGCACAACTCCACCGGGGAAGGTGCCAGACAGGAGTTCTCTTAGTAGTTTTTACACTACCTTGGTAGGCATCTGAAAGACACCACAAAAGTTGTTCTACCTGCTTTCTGGGCTGAGATGGGGAACCGCTGAATTTTGGACTCGGCCGGTGACAAAATGTTCCAAACACACCCCATGCACAACTCCACCGGGGAAGGTGCCAGGAACGAATTCTTTTGGTAGTTTTTACACTACCTTGGTAGGCAGCTGAAAGGCACAAGAAAAGTTGTTGTACCTGCTTTCTGGGCTGAGATGGGGAACCGCTGAATTTTGGACTCGGCCGGTGACAAAATGTTCCAAACACACCCCATGCACAACTCCACCACGGAAGGTGCCAGACAGGAGTTCTCCTGGTAGTTTTTACACTACCTTGGTAGGCATCTGAAAGACACCAGAAAAGTTGTTCTACCTGCTTTCTGGGCTGAGATGGGGAAACGCTGAATTTTGGAGTCGGCCGGTGACAAAATGTTCCAAACACACCCCATGCTCAACTCCACCACGGAAGGTGCCAGACAGGAGTTCTCTTGGTAGTTTTTACACTACCTTGGTAGGCATCTGAAAGACACCACAAAAGTTGTTCTACCTGCTTTCTGGGCTGAGATGGGGAACCGCTGAATTTTGGACTCGGCCGGTGACAAAATGTTCCAAACACACCCCATGCACAACTCCACCGGGGAAGGTGCCAGAAAGGAGTTCTCTTGGTAGTTTTTACACTACCTTGGTAGGCATCTGAAAGGCACCACAAAAGTTGTTCTACCTGCTTTCTGGGCTGAGATGGGGAAACGCTGAATTTTGGACTCGGCTGGTGACAAAATGTTCCAAACACACCCCATGCACAACTCCACCACGGAAGGTGCCAGACAGGAGTTCTCTTAGTAGTTTTTACACTACCTTGGTAGGCATCTGAAAGGCACCACAAAAGTTGTTCTACCTGCTTTCTGGGCTGAGATGGGGAAACGCTGAATTTTGGACTCGGCCGGTGACAAAATGTTCCAAACACACCCCATGCACAACTCCACCGGGGAAGGTGCCAGACAGGAGTTCTCTTGGTAGTTTTTACATTGCTCCGGTAGGCATCTGAAAGACACCACAAAAGTTGTTCTACCTGCTTTCTGGGCTGAGATGGGGAACCGCTGAATTTTGGACTCGGCCGTTGACAAAATGTTCCAAACACACCCCATGCACAACTCCACCACGGAAGGTGCCAGACAGGAGTTCTCCTGGTAGTTTTTACACTACCTTGGTAGGCATCTGAAAGACACCACAGAAGTTGTTCTACCTGCTTTCTGGGCTGAGATGGGGAATCGCTGAATTTTGGACTCGGCTGGTGACAAAATGTTCCAAACACACCCCATGCACAACTCCACCGGGGAAGGTGCCAGGCAGGAGTTCTCTTAGTAGTTTTTACACTACCTTGGTAGGCATCTGAAAGACACCACAAAAGTTGTTCTACCTGCTTTCTGGGCTGAGATGGGGAACCGCTGAATTTTGGACTCGGCCGGTGACAAAATGTTCCAAACACACCCCATGCACAACTCCACCGGGGAAGGTGCCAGGAACGAATTCTTTTGGTAGTTTTTACACTACCTTGGTAGGCAGCTGAAAGGCACAAGAAAAGTTGTTGTACCTGCTTTCTGGGCTGAGATGGGGAACCGCTGAATTTTGGACTCGGCCGGTGACAAAATGTTTCAAACACACCCCATGCACAACTCCACCACGGAAGGTGCCAGGCAGGAGTTCTCCTGGTAGTTTTTACACTACCTTGGTAGGCATCTGAAAGACACCACAAAAGTTGTTCTACCTGCTTTCTGGGCTGAGATGGGGAAACGCTGAATTTTGGAGTCGGCCGGTGACAAAATGTTCCAAACACACCCCATGCACAACTCCACCGGGGAAGGTGCCAGACAGGAGTTCTCTTGGTAGTTTTTACACTACCTTGGTAGGCATCTGAAAGACACCACAAAAGTTGTTCTACCTGCTTTCTGGGCTGAGATGGGGAAACGCTGAATTTTGGACTCGGCTGGTGACAAAATGTTCCAAACACACCCCATGCACAACTCCACCGGGGAAGGTGCCAGGCAGGAGTTCTCCTGGTAGTTTTTACATTGCTCCGGTAGGCATCAAAAGGACACCACAAAAGTTGTTCTACCTGCTTTCTGGGCTGAGATGGGGAAACGCTGAATTTTGGACTCGGCCGGTGACAAAATGTTCCAAACACACCCCATGCACAACTCCACCGGGGAAGGTGCCAGACAGGAGTTCTCCTGGTAGTTTCTACACTACCTTGGTAGGCATTTGAAAGGCACCACAAAAGTTGTTCTACCTGCTTTCTGGGCTGAGATGGGGAACCGCTGAATTTTGGACTCGGCCGGTGACAAAATGTTCCAAACACACCCCATGCACAACTCCACCGGGGAAGGTGCCAGGAACGAATTCTTTTGGTAGTTTTTACACTACCTTGGTAGGCAGCTGAAAGGCACAAGAAAAGTTGTTGTACCTGCTTTCTGGGCTGAGATGGGGAACCGCTGAATTTTGGACTCGGCCGGTGGCAAAATGTTCCAAACACACCCCATGCACAACTCCACCACGGAAGGTGCCAGACAGGAGTTCTCTTGGTAGTTTTTACACTACCTTGGTAGGCATCTGAAAGGCACCACAAAAGTTGTTCTACCTGCTTTCTGGGCTGAGATGGGGAACCGCTGAATTTTGGAGTCGGCTGGTGACAAAATGTTCCAAACACACCCCATGCACAACTCCACCGGGGAAGGTGCCAGACAGGAGTTCTCTTGGTAGTTTTTACACTACCTTGGTAGGCATCTGAAAGACACCACAAATGTTGTTCTACCTGCTTTCTGGGGTGAGATGGGGAAACGCTGAATTTTGGACTCGGCTGGTGACAAAATGTTCCAAACACACCCCATGCACAACTCCACCACGGAAGGTGCCAGACAGGAGTTCTCCTGGTAGTTTTTACATTGCTCCGGTAGGCATAAAAAGGACACCAAAAAAGTTGTTCTACCTGCTTTCTGGGCTGAGATGGGGAAACGCTGAATTTTGGACTCGGCCGGTGACAAAATGTTCCAAACACACCCCATGCACAACTCCACCGGGGAAGGTGCCAGACAGGAGTTCTCCTGGTAGTTTTTACACTACCTTGGTAGGCATCTGAAAGACACCACAAAAGTTGTTCTACCTGCTTTCTGGGCTGAGATGGGGAAACGCTGAATTTTGGAGTCGGCCGGTGACAAAATGTTCCAAACACACCCCATGCACAACTCCACCGGGGAAGGTGCCAGACAGGAGTTCTCTTGGTAGTTTTTACACTACCTTGGTAGGCATCTGAAAGACACCACAAATGTTGTTCTACCTGCTTTCTGGGCTGAGATGGGGAACCGCTGAATTTTGGACTCGGCTGGTGACAAAATGTTCCAAACACACCCCATGCACAACTCCACCGGGGAAGGTGCCAGGCAGGAGTTCTCCTGGTAGTTTTTACATTGCTCCGGTAGGCATAAAAAGGACACCAAAAAAGTTGTTCTACCTGCTTTCTGGGCTGAGATGGGGAAACGCTGAATTTTGGACTCGGCCGGTGACAAAATGTTCCAAACACACCCCATGCACAACTCCACCGGGGAAGGTGCCAGACAGGAGTTCTCCTGGTAGTTTCTACACTACCTTGGTAGGCATTTGAAAGACACCACAAAAGTTGTTCTACCTGCTTTCTGGGCTGAGATGGGGAACCGCTGAATTTTGGACTCGGCTGGTGACAAAATGTTCCAAACACACCCCATGCACAACTCCACCACGGAAGGTGCCAGACAGGAGTTCTCTTGGTAGTTTTTACACTACCTTGGTAGGCAGCTGAAAGGCACCACAAAAGTTGTTCTACCTGCTTTGTGGGCTGAGATGGGGAACCGCTGAATTTTGGAGTCGGCTGGTGACAAAATGTTCCAAACACACCCCATGCACAACTCCACCACGGAAGGTGCCAGACAGGAGTTCTCCTGGTAGTTTTTACACTACCTTGGTAGGCATCTGAAAGACACCAGAAAAGTTGTTCTACCTGCTTTCTGGGCTGAGATGGGGAATCGCTGAATTTTGGACTCGGCCGGTGACAAAATGTTCCAAACACACCCCATGCACAACTCCACCGGGGAAGGTGCCAGGCAGGAGTTCTCCTGGTAGTTTTTACATTGCTCCGGTAGGCATCTGAAAGACACCACAAAAGTTGTTCTACCTGCTTTCTGGGCTGAGATGGGGAACCGCTGAATTTTGGACTCGGCCGGTGACAAAATGTTCCACAGACACCCCATGCACAACTCCACCGGGGAAGGTGCCAGGAACGAATTCTCTTGGTAGTTTTTACACTACCTTGGTAGGCAGCTGAAAGGCACAAAAAAAGTTGTTGTACCTGCTTTCTGGGCTGAGATGGGGAACCGCTGAATTTTGGACTCGGCTGGAGACAAAATGTTCCAAACACACCCCATGCACAACTCCACCGGGGAAGGTGCCAGGAACGAATTCTGTTGGTAGTTTTTACACTACCTTGGTAGGCATCTGAAAGACACCACAAAACTTGTTCTACCTGCTTTCTGGGCTGAGATGGGGAAACGCTGAATTTTGGACTCGGCCGGTGACAAAATGTTCCAAAGACACCCCATGCACAACTCCACCACGGAAGGTGCCAGACAGGAGTTCTCCTGGTAGTTTTTACACTACCTTGGTAGGCATCTGAAAGACACCAGAAAAGTTGTTCTACCTGCTTTCTGGGCTGAGATGGGGAATCGCTGAATTTTGGACTCGGCTGGTGACAAAATGTTCCAAACACACCCCATGCACAACTCCACCGGGGAAGGTGCCAGACAGGAGTTCTCCTGGTAGTTTTTACATTGCTCCGGTAGGCATCTGAAAGACACCACAAAAGTTGTTCTACCTGCTTTCTGGGCTGAGATGGGGAACCGCTGAATTTTGGACTCGGCCGGTGGCAAAATGTTCCAAACACACCCCATGCACAACTCCACCACGGAAGGTGCCAGACAGGAGTTCTCCTGGTAGTTTTTACACTACCTTGGTAGGCATCTGAAAGACACCACAAAAGTTGTTCTACCTGCTTTCTGGGCTGAGATGGGGAAACGCTGAATTTTGGAGTCGGCCGGTGACAAAATGTTCCAAACACACCCCATGCACAACTCCACCGGGGAAGGTGCCAGACAGGAGTTCTCTTGGTAGTTTTTACACTACCTTGGTAGGCATCTGAAAGACACCACAAAAGTTGTTCTACCTGCTTTCTGGGCTGAGATGGGGAAACGCTGAATTTTGGACTCGGCTGGTGACAAAATGTTCCAAACACACCCCATGCACAACTCCACCGGGGAAGGTGCCAGGCAGGAGTTCTCCTGGTAGTTTTTACATTGCTCCGGTAGGCATAAAAAGGACACCAAAAAAGTTGTTCTACCTGCTTTCTGGGCTGAGATGGGGAAACGCTGAATTTTGGACTCGGCCGGTGACAAAATGTTCCAAACACACCCCATGCACAACTCCACCGGGGAAGGTGCCAGACAGGAGTTCTCTTGGTAGTTTTTACACTACCTTGGTAGGCAGCTGAAAGTCACCACAAAAGTTGTTCTACCTGCTTTGTGGGCTGAGATGGGGAACCGCTGAATTTTGGAGTCGGCTGGTGACAAAATGTTCCAAACACACCCCATGCACAACTCCACCACGGAAGGTGCCAGACAGGAGTTCTCCTGGTAGTTTTTACACTACCTTGGTAGGCATCTGAAAGACACCAGAAAAGTTGTTCTACCTGCTTTCTGGGCTGAGATGGGGAATCGCTGAATTTTGGACTCGGCCGGTGACAAAATGTTCCAAACACACCCCATGCACAACTCCACCGGGGAAGGTGCCAGGCAGGAGTTCTCCTGGTAGTTTTTACATTGCTCCGGTAGGCATCTGAAAGACACCACAAAAGTTGTTCTACCTGCTTTCTGGGCTGAGATGGGGAACCGCTGAATTTTGGACTCGGCCGGTGACAAAATGTTCCAAAGACACCCCATGCACAACTCCACCACGGAAGGTGCCAGACAGGAGTTCTCCTGGTAGTTTTTACACTACCTTGGTAGGCATCTGAAAGACACCAGAAAAGTTGTTCTACCTGCTTTCTGGGCTGAGATGGGGAACCGCTGAATTTTGGAGTCGGCCGGTGACAAAATGTTCCAAACACACCCCACGCACAACTCCACCGGGGAAGGTGCCAGGCAGGAGTTCTCCTGATAGTTTTTACACTACCTTGGTAGGCATCTGAAAGACACCACAAAAGTTGTTCTACCTGCTTTCTGGGCTGAGATGGGGAATCGCTGAATTTTGGAGTCGGCTGGTGACAAAATGTTCCAAACACACCCCATGCACAACTCCACCACGGAAGGTGCCAGACAGGAGTTCTCCTGGTAGTTTTTACATTGCTCCGGTAGGCATCTGAAAGACACCACAAAAGTTGTTCTACCTGCTTTCTGGGCTGAGATGGGGAACCGCTGAATTTTGGACTCGGCTGGTGACAAAATGTTCCAAACACACCCCATGCACAACTCCACCACGGAAGGTGCCAGACAGGAGTTCTCTTGGTAGTTTTTACACTACCTTGGTAGGCAGCTGAAAGACACCACAAAAGTTGTTCTACCTGCTTTGTGGGCTGAGATGGGGAACCGCTGAATTTTGGAGTCGGCTGGTGACAAAATGTTCCAAACACACCCCATGCACAACTCCACCACGGAAGGTGCCAGACAGGAGTTCTCCTGGTAGTTTTTACACTACCTTGGTAGGCATCTGAAAGACACCACAAAAGTTGTTCTACCTGCTTTCTGGGCTGAGATGGGGAATCGCTGAATTTTGGACTCGGCCGGTGACAAAATGTTCCAAACACACCCCATGCACAACTCCACCGGGGAAGGTGCCAGGCAGGAGTTCTCCTGGTAGTTTTTACATTGCTCCGGTAGGCATCTGAAAGACACCACAAAAGTTGTTCTACCTGCTTTCTGGGCTGAGATGGGGAACCGCTGAATTTTGGACTCGGCCGGTGACAAAATGTTGCACAGACACCCCATGCACAACTCCACCGGGGAAGGTGCCAGGAACGAATTCTGTTGGTAGTTTTTACACTACCTTGGTAGGCAGCTGAAAGGCACAAGAAAAGTTGTTGTACCTGCTTTCTGGGCTGAGATGGGGAACCGCTGAATTTTGGACTCGGCCGGTGACAAAATGTTCCAAACACACCCCATGCACAACTCCACCGGGGAAGGTGCCAGGAACGAATTCTGTTGGTAGTTTTTACACTACCTTGGTAGGCATTTGAAAGACACCAAAAAACTTGTTCTACCTGCTTTCTGGGCTGAGATGGGGAAACGCTGAATTTTGGACTCGGCCGGTGACAAAATGTTCCAAACACACCCCATGCACAACTCCACCGGGGAAGGTGCCAGACAGGAGTTCTCTTGGTAGTTTTTACATTGCTCCGGTAGGCATCTGAAAGACACCACAAAAGTTGTTCTACCTGCTTTCTGGGCTGAGATGGGGAACCGCTGAATTTTGGACTCGGCCGGTGACAAAATGTTCCAAACACACCCCATGCACAACTCCACCGGGGAAGGTGCCAGACAGGAGTTCTCCTGGTAGTTTTTACACTACCTTGGTAGGCATCTGAAAGACACCACAAAAGTTGTTCTACCTGCTTTCTGGGCTGAGATGGGGAATCGCTGAATTTTGGACTCGGCTGGTGACAAAATGTTCCAAACACACCCCATGCACAACTCCACCGGGGAAGGTGCCAGGCAGGAGTTCTCCTGATAGTTTTTACACTACCTTGGTAGGCATCTGAAAGACACCACAAAAGTTGTTCTACCTGCTTTCTGGGCTGAGATGGGGAATCGCTGAATTTTGGACTCGGCCGGTGACAAAATGTTCCAAACACACCCCATGCACAACTCCACCGGGGAAGGTGCCAGGCAGGAGTTCTCCTGGTAGTTTTTACATTGCTCCGGTAGGCATCTGAAAGACACCACAAAAGTTGTTCTACCTGCTTTCTGGGCTGAGATGGGGAACCGCTGAATTTTGGACTCGGCCGGTGACAAAATGTTCCAAACACACCCAATGCACAACTCCACCGGGGAAGGTGCCAGGAACGAATTCTTTTGGTAGTTTTTACACTACCTTGGTAGGCAGCTGAAAGGCACAAGAAAAGTTGTTGTACCTGCTTTCTGGGCTGAGATGGGGAACCGCTGAATTTTGGACTCGGCCGGTGACAAAATGTTCCAAACACACCCCATGCACAACTCCACCACGGAAGGTGCCAGACAGGAGTTCTCTTGGTAGTTTTTACACTACCTTGGTAGGCATCTGAAAGACACCACAAAAGTTGTTCTACCTGCTTTCTGGGCTGAGATGGGGAACCGCTGAATTTTGGACTCGGCCGGTGACAAAATGTTCCAAACACACCCCATGCACAACTCCACCGGGGAAGGTGCCAGAAAGGAGTTCTCTTGGTAGTTTTTACACTACCTTGGTAGGCATCTGAAAGGCACCACAAAAGTTGTTCTACCTGCTTTCTGGGCTGAGATGGGGAAACGCTGAATTTTGGACTCGGCTGGTGACAAAATGTTCCAAACACACCCCATGCACAACTCCACCACGGAAGGTGCCAGACAGGAGTTCTCTTAGTAGTTTTTACACTACCTTGGTAGGCATCTGAAAGGCACCACAAAAGTTGTTCTACCTGCTTTCTGGGCTGAGATGGGGAAACGCTGAATTTTGGACTCGGCCGGTGACAAAATGTTCCAAACACACCCCATGCACAACTCCACCGGGGAAGGTGCCAGACAGGAGTTCTCTTGGTAGTTTTTACATTGCTCCGGTAGGCATCTGAAAGACACCACAAAAGTTGTTCTACCTGCTTTCTGGGCTGAGATGGGGAACCGCTGAATTTTGGACTCGGCCGTTGACAAAATGTTCCAAACACACCCCATGCACAACTCCACCACGGAAGGTGCCAGACAGGAGTTCTCCTGGTAGTTTTTACACTACCTTGGTAGGCATCTGAAAGACACCACAGAAGTTGTTCTACCTGCTTTCTGGGCTGAGATGGGGAATCGCTGAATTTTGGACTCGGCTGGTGACAAAATGTTCCAAACACACCCCATGCACAACTCCACCGGGGAAGGTGCCAGACAGGAGTTCTCTTAGTAGTTTTTACACTACCTTGGTAGGCATCTGAAAGACACCACAAAAGTTGTTCTACCTGCTTTCTGGGCTGAGATGGGGAACCGCTGAATTTTGGACTCGGCCGGTGACAAAATGTTCCAAACACACCCCATGCACAACTCCACCGGGGAAGGTGCCAGGAACGAATTCTTTTGGTAGTTTTTACACTACCTTGGTAGGCAGCTGAAAGGCACAAGAAAAGTTGTTGTACCTGCTTTCTGGGCTGAGATGGGGAACCGCTGAATTTTGGACTCGGCCGGTGACAAAATGTTTCAAACACACCCCATGCACAACTCCACCACGGAAGGTGCCAGGCAGGAGTTCTCCTGGTAGTTTTTACACTACCTTGGTAGGCATCTGAAAGACACCACAAAAGTTGTTCTACCTGCTTTCTGGGCTGAGATGGGGAAACGCTGAATTTTGGAGTCGGCCGGTGACAAAATGTTCCAAACACACCCCATGCACAACTCCACCGGGGAAGGTGCCAGACAGGAGTTCTCTTGGTAGTTTTTACACTACCTTGGTAGGCATCTGAAAGACACCACAAAAGTTGTTCTACCTGCTTTCTGGGCTGAGATGGGGAAACGCTGAATTTTGGACTTGGCTGGTGACAAAATGTTCCAAACACACCCCATGCACAACTCCACCGGGGAAGGTGCCAGGCAGGAGTTCTCCTGGTAGTTTTTACATTGCTCCGGTAGGCATCAAAAGGACACCACAAAAGTTGTTCTACCTGCTTTCTGGGCTGAGATGGGGAAACGCTGAATTTTGGACTCGGCCGGTGACAAAATGTTCCAAACACACCCCATGCACAACTCCACCGGGGAAGGTGCCAGACAGGAGTTCTCCTGGTAGTTTCTACACTACCTTGGTAGGCATTTGAAAGGCACCACAAAAGTTGTTCTACCTGCTTTCTGGGCTGAGATGGGGAACCGCTGAATTTTGGACTCGGCCGGTGACAAAATGTTCCAAACACACCCCATGCACAACTCCACCGGGGAAGGTGCCAGGAACGAATTCTTTTGGTAGTTTTTACACTACCTTGGTAGGCAGCTGAAAGGCACAAGAAAAGTTGTTGTACCTGCTTTCTGGGCTGAGATGGGGAACCGCTGAATTTTGGACTCGGCCGGTGGCAAAATGTTCCAAACACACCCCATGCACAACTCCACCACGGAAGGTGCCAGACAGGAGTTCTCCTGATAGTTTTTACACTACCTTGGTAGGCATCTGAAAGACACCACAAAAGTTGTTCTACCTGCTTTCTGGGCTGAGATGGGGAAACGCTGAATTTTGGAGTCGGCCGGTGACAAAATGTTCCAAACACACCCCATGCACAACTCCACCGGGGAAGGTGCCAGACAGGAGTTCTCTTGGTAGTTTTTACACTACCTTGGTAGGCATCTGAAAGACACCACAAATGTTGTTCTACCTGCTTTCTGGGCTGAGATGGGGAAACGCTGAATTTTGGACTCGGCTGGTGACAAAATGTTCCAAACACACCCCATGCACAACTCCACCGGGGAAGGTGCCAGGCAGGAGTTCTCCTGGTAGTTTTTACATTGCTCCGGTAGGCATAAAAAGGACACCAAAAAAGTTGTTCTACCTGCTTTCTGGGCTGAGATGGGGAAACGCTGAATTTTGGACTCGGCCGGTGACAAAATGTTCCAAACACACCCCATGCACAACTCCACCGGGGAAGGTGCCAGACAGGAGTTCTCCTGGTAGTTTCTACACTACCTTGGTAGGCATTTGAAAGGCACCACAAAAGTTGTTCTACCTGCTTTCTGGGCTGAGATGGGGAACCGCTGAATTTTGGACTCGGCTGGTGACAAAATGTTCCAAACACACCCCATGCACAACTCCACCACGGAAGGTGCCAGACAGGAGTTCTCTTGGTAGTTTTTACACTACCTTGGTAGGCAGCTGAAAGGCACCACAAAAGTTGTTCTACCTGCTTTGTGGGCTGAGATGGGGAACCGCTGAATTTTGGACTCGGCTGGTGACAAAATGTTCCAAACACACCCCATGCACAACTCCACCACGGAAGGTGCCAGACAGGAGTTCTCCTGGTAGTTTTTACACTACCTTGGTAGGCATCTGAAAGACACCACAAAAGTTGTTCTACCTGCTTTCTGGGCTGAGATGGGGAATCGCTGAATTTTGGACTCGGCCGGTGACAAAATGTTCCAAACACACCCCATGCACAACTCCACCGGGGAAGGTGCCAGGCAGGAGTTCTCCTGGTAGTTTTTACATTGCTCCGGTAGGCATCTGAAAGACACCACAAAAGTTGTTCTACCTGCTTTGTGGGCTGAGATGGGGAACCGCTGAATTTTGGACTCGGCCGGTGACAAAATGTTCCACAGACACCCCATGCACAACTCCACCGGGGAAGGTGCCAGGAACGAATTCTCTTGGTAGTTTTTACACTACCTTGGTAGGCAGCTGAAAGGCACAAAAAAAGTTGTTGTACCTGCTTTCTGGGCTGAGATGGGGAACCGCTGAATTTTGGACTCGGCCGGAGACAAAATGTTCCAAACACACCCCATGCACAACTCCACCGGGGAAGGTGCCAGGAACGAATTCTGTTGGTAGTTTTTACACTACCTTGGTAGGCATCTGAAAGACACCACAAAAGTTGTTCTACCTGCTTTCTGGGCTGAGATGGGGAACCGCTGAATTTTGGACTCGGCCGGTGACAAAATGTTCCAAAAACACCCCATGCACAACTCCACCGGGGAAGGTGCCAGACAGGAGTTCTCCTGGTAGTTTTTACACTACCTTGGTAGGCATCTGAAAGACACCAGAAAAGTTGTTCTACCTGCTTTCTGGGCTGAGATGGGGAATCGCTGAATTTTGGACTCGGCCGGTGACAAAATGTTCCAAACACACCCCATGCACAACTCCACCGGGGAAGGTGCCAGGCAGGAGTTCTCCTGATAGTTTTTACACTACCTTGGTAGGCATCTGAAAGACACCACAAAAGTTGTTCTACCTGCTTTCTGGGCTGAGATGGGGAACCGCTGAATTTTGGAGTCGGCTGGTGACAAAATGTTCCAAACACACCCCATGCACAACTCCACCGGGGAAGGTGCCAGACAGGAGTTCTCCTGGTAGTTTTTACATTGCTCCGGTAGGCATCTGAAAGACACCACAAAAGTTGTTGTACCTGCTTTCTGGGCTGAGATGGGGAACCGCTGAATTTTGGACTCGGCCGGTGGCAAAATGTTCCAAACACACCCCATGCACAACTCCACCACGGAAGGTGCCAGACAGGAGTTCTCCTGGTAGTTTTTACACTACCTTGGTAGGCATCTGAAAGACACCACAAAAGTTGTTCTACCTGCTTTCTGGGCTGAGATGGGGAAACGCTGAATTTTGGAGTCGGCCGGTGACAAAATGTTCCAAACACACCCCATGCACAACTCCACCGGGGAAGGTGCCAGACAGGAGTTCTCTTGGTAGTTTTTACACTACCTTGGTAGGCATCTGAAAGACACCACAAATGTTGTTCTACCTGCTTTCTGGGCTGAGATGGGGAAACGCTGAATTTTGGACTCGGCTGGTGACAAAATGTTCCAAACACACCCCATGCACAACTCCACCGGGGAAGGTGCCAGGCAGGAGTTCTCCTGGTAGTTTTTACATTGCTCCGGTAGGCATAAAAAGGACACCAAAAAAGTTGTTCTACCTGCTTTCTGGGCTGAGATGGGGAAACGCTGAATTTTGGACTCGGCCGGTGACAAAATGTTCCAAACACACCCCATGCACAACTCCACCGGGGAAGGTGCCAGACAGGAGTTCTCCTGGTAGTTTCTACACTACCTTGGTAGGCATTTGAAAGACACCACAAAAGTTGTTCTACCTGCTTTCTGGGCTGAGATGGGGAACCGCTGAATTTTGGACTCGGCTGGTGACAAAATGTTCCAAACACACCCCATGCACAACTCCACCACGGAAGGTGCCAGACAGGAGTTCTCTTGGTAGTTTTTACACTACCTTGGTAGGCAGCTGAAAGGCACCACAAAAGTTGTTCTACCTGCTTTGTGGGCTGAGATGGGGAACCGCTGAATTTTGGAGTCGGCTGGTGACAAAATGTTCCAAACACACCCCATGCACAACTCCACCGGGGAAGGTGCCAGACAGGAGTTCTCCTGGTAGTTTTTACACTACCTTGGTAGGCATCTGAAAGACACCAGAAAAGTTGCTCTACCTGCTTTCTGGGCTGAGATGGGGAATCGCTGAATTTTGGACTCGGCCGGTGACAAAATGTTCCAAACACACCCCATGCACAACTCCACCGGGGAAGGTGCCAGGCAGGAGTTCTCCTGGTAGTTTTTACATTGCTCCGGTAGGCATCTGAAAGACACCACAAAAGTTGTTCTACCTGCTTTCTGGGCTGAGATGGGGAACCGCTGAATTTTGGACTCGGCCGGTGACAAAATGTTCCAAACACACCCCATGCACAACTCCACCGGGGAAGGTGCCAGGAACGAATTCTGTTGGTAGTTTTTACACTACCTTGGTAGGCAGCTGAAAGGCACAAAAAAAGTTGTTGTACCTGCTTTCTGGGCTGAGATGGGGAACCGCTGAATTTTGGACTCGGCCGGAGACAAAATGTTCCAAACACACCCCATGCACAACTCCACCGGGGAAGGTGCCAGGAACGAATTCTGTTGGTAGTTTTTACACTACCTTGGTAGGCATCTGAAAGACACCACAAAAGTTGTTCTACCTGCTTTCTGGGCTGAGATGGGGAACCGCTGAATTTTGGACTCGGCCGGTGACAAAATGTTCCAAAGACACCCCATGCACAACTCCACCACGGAAGGTGCCAGACAGGAGTTCTCCTGGTAGTTTTTACACTACCTTGGTAGGCATCTGAAAGACACCAGAAAAGTTGTTCTACCTGCTTTCTGGGCTGAGATGGGGAATCGCTGAATTTTGGAGTCGGCTGGTGACAAAATGTTCCAAACACACCCCATGCACAACTCCACCGGGGAAGGTGCCAGACAGGAGTTCTCCTGGTAGTTTTTACATTGCTCCGGTAGGCATCTGAAAGACACCACAAAAGTTGTTCTACCTGCTTTCTGGGCTGAGATGGGGAAACGCTGAATTTTGGACTCGGCCGGTGGCAAAATGTTCCAAACACACCCCATGCACAACTCCACCACGGAAGGTGCCAGACAGGAGTTCTCCTGGTAGTTTTTACACTACCTTGGTAGGCATCTGAAAGACACCACAAAAGTTGTTCTACCTGCTTTCTGGGCTGAGATGGGGAAACGCTGAATTTTGGAGTCGGCCGGTGACAAAATGTTCCAAACACACCCCATGCACAACTCCACCGGGGAAGGTGCCAGACAGGAGTTCTCTTGGTAGTTTTTACACTACCTTGGTAGGCATCTGAAAGACACCACAAATGTTGTTCTACCTGCTTTCTGGGCTGAGATGGGGAAACGCTGAATTTTGGACTCGGCTGGTGACAAAATGTTCCAAACACACCCCATGCACAACTCCACCGGGGAAGGTGCCAGGCAGGAGTTCTCCTGGTAGTTTTTACATTGCTCCGGTAGGCATAAAAAGGACACCAAAAAAGTTGTTCTACCTGCTTTCTGGGCTGAGATGGGGAAACGCTGAATTTTGGACTCGGCCGGTGACAAAATGTTCCAAACACACCCCATGCACAACTCCACCGGGGAAGGTGCCAGACAGGAGTTCTCCTGGTAGTTTCTACACTACCTTGGTAGGCATTTGAAAGGCACCACAAAAGTTGTTCTACCTGCTTTCTGGGCTGAGATGGGGAACCGCTGAATTTTGGACTCGGCTGGTGACAAAATGTTCCAAACACACCCCATGCACAACTCCACCGGGGAAGGTGCCAGACAGGAGTTCTCTTGGTAGTTTTTACATTGCTCCGGTAGGCATCTGAAAGACACCACAAAAGTTGTTCTACCTGCTTTGTGGGCTGAGATGGGGAACCGCTGAATTTTGGACTCGGCCGGTGACAAAATGTTCCAAACACACCCCATGCACAACTCCACCGGGGAAGGTGCCAGGCAGGAGTTCTCCTGGTAGTTTTTACATTGCTCCGGTAGGCATCTGAAAGACATTACAAAAGTTGTTCTACCTGCTTTGTGGGCTGAGATGGGGAACCGCTGAATTTTGGACTCGGCCGGTGACAAAATGTTCCACAGACACCCCATGCACAACTCCACCGGGGAAGGTGCCAGGAACGAATTCTCTTGGTAGTTTTTACACTACCTTGGTAGGCAGCTGAAAGGCACAAAAAAAGTTGTTGTACCTGCTTTCTGGGCTGAGATGGGGAACGGCTGAATTTTGGACTCGGCCGGAGACAAAATGTTCCAAACACACCCCATGCACAACTCCACCGGGGAAGGTGCCAGGAACGAATTCTGTTGGTAGTTTTTACACTACCTTGGTAGGCATCTGAAAGACACCACAAAAGTTGTTCTACCTGCTTTCTGGGCTGAGATGGGGAACCGCTGAATTTTGGACTCGGCCGGTGACAAAATGTTCCAAAGACACCCCATGCACAACTCCACCACGGAAGGTGCCAGACAGGAGTTCTCCTGGTAGTTTTTACACTACCTTGGTAGGCATCTGACAGACACCAGAAAAGTTGTTCTACCTGCTTTCTGGGCTGAGATGGGGAACCGCTGAATTTTGGAGTCGGCCGGTGACAAAATGTTCCAAACACACCCCACGCACAACTCCACCGGGGAAGGTGCCAGGCAGGAGTTCTCCTGATAGTTTTTACACTACCTTGGTAGGCATCTGAAAGACACCACAAAAGTTGTTCTACCTGCTTTCTGGGCTGAGATGGGGAATCGCTGAATTTTGGAGTCGGCTGGTGACAAAATGTTCCAAACACACCCCATGCACAACTCCACCGGGGAAGGTGCCAGACAGGAGTTCTCCTGGTAGTTTTTACATTGCTCCGGTAGGCATCTGAAAGACACCACAAAAGTTGTTCTACCTGCTTTCTGGGCTGAGATGGGGAACCGCTGAATTTTGGACTCGGCTGGTGACAAAATGTTCCAAACACACCCCATGCACAACTCCACCACGGAAGGTGCCAGACAGGAGTTCTCTTGGTAGTTTTTACACTACCTTGGTAGGCAGCTGAAAGACACCACAAAAGTTGTTCTACCTGCTTTGTGGGCTGAGATGGGGAACCGCTGAATTTTGGACTCGGCCGGTGACAAAATGTTCCAAACACACCCCATGCACAACTCCACCACGGAAGGTGCCAGACAGGAGTTCTCCTGGTAGTTTTTACACTACCTTGGTAGGCATCTGAAAGACACCACAAAAGTTGTTCTACCTGCTTTCTGGGCTGAGATGGGGAATCGCTGAATTTTGGAGTCGGCTGGTGACAAAATGTTCCAAACACACCCCATGCACAACTCCACCGGGGAAGGTGCCAGGCAGGAGTTCTCCTGGTAGTTTTTACATTGCTCCGGTAGGCATCTGAAAGACACCACAAAAGTTGTTCTACCTGCTTTCTGGGCTGAGATGGGGAACCGCTGAATTTTGGACTCGGCCGGTGACAAAATGTTGCACAGACACCCCATGCACAACTCCACCGGGGAAGGTGCCAGGAACGAATTCTGTTGGTAGTTTTTACACTACCTTGGTAGGCAGCTGAAAGGCACAAGAAAAGTTGTTGTACCTGCTTTCTGGGCTGAGATGGGGAACCGCTGAATTTTGGACTCGGCCGGTGACAAAATGTTCCAAACACACCCCATGCACAACTCCACCGGGGAAGGTGCCAGGAACGAATTCTGTTGGTAGTTTTTACACTACCTTGGTAGGCATCTGAAAGACACCACAAAAGTTGTTCTACCTGCTTTCTGGGCTGAGATGGGGAACCGCTGAATTTTGGACTCGGCCGGTGACAAAATGTTCCAAAGACACCCCATGCACAACTCCACCACGGAAGGTGCCAGACAGGAGTTCTCCTGGTAGTTTTTACACTACCTTGGTAGGCATCTGACAGACACCAGAAAAGTTGTTCTACCTGCTTTCTGGGCTGAGATGGGGAACCGCTGAATTTTGGAGTCGGCCGGTGACAAAATGTTCCAAACACACCCCACGCACAACTCCACCGGGGAAGGTGCCAGGCAGGAGTTCTCCTGATAGTTTTTACACTACCTTGGTAGGCATCTGAAAGACACCACAAAAGTTGTTCTACCTGCTTTCTGGGCTGAGATGGGGAATCGCTGAATTTTGGAGTCGGCTGGTGACAAAATGTTCCAAACACACCCCATGCACAACTCCACCGGGGAAGGTGCCAGACAGGAGTTCTCCTGGTAGTTTTTACATTGCTCCGGTAGGCATCTGAAAGACACCACAAAAGTTGTTCTACCTGCTTTCTGGGCTGAGATGGGGAACCGCTGAATTTTGGACTCGGCTGGTGACAAAATGTTCCAAACACACCCCATGCACAACTCCACCACGGAAGGTGCCAGACAGGAGTTCTCTTGGTAGTTTTTACACTACCTTGGTAGGCAGCTGAAAGACACCACAAAAGTTGTTCTACCTGCTTTGTGGGCTGAGATGGGGAACCGCTGAATTTTGGAGTCGGCTGGTGACAAAATGTTCCAAACACACCCCATGCACAACTCCACCACGGAAGGTGCCAGACAGGAGTTCTCCTGGTAGTTTTTACACTACCTTGGTAGGCATCTGAAAGACACCACAAAAGTTGTTCTACCTGCTTTCTGGGCTGAGATGGGGAATCGCTGAATTTTGGAGTCGGCTGGTGACAAAATGTTCCAAACACACCCCATGCACAACTCCACCGGGGAAGGTGCCAGGCAGGAGTTCTCCTGGTAGTTTTTACATTGCTCCGGTAGGCATCTGAAAGACACCACAAAAGTTGTTCTACCTGCTTTCTGGGCTGAGATGGGGAACCGCTGAATTTTGGACTCGGCCGGTGACAAAATGTTGCACAGACACCCCATGCACAACTCCACCGGGGAAGGTGCCAGGAACGAATTCTGTTGGTAGTTTTTACACTACCTTGGTAGGCAGCTGAAAGGCACAAGAAAAGTTGTTGTACCTGCTTTCTGGGCTGAGATGGGGAACCGCTGAATTTTGGACTCGGCCGGTGACAAAATGTTCCAAACACACCCCATGCACAACTCCACCGGGGAAGGTGCCAGGAACGAATTCTGTTGGTAGTTTTTACACTACCTTGGTAGGCAGCTGAAAGGCACAAAAAAAGTTGTTGTACCTGCTTTCTGGGCTGAGATGGGGAACCGCTGAATTTTGGACTCGGCCGGAGACAAAATGTTCCAAACACACCCCCTGCACAACTCCACCGGGGAAGGTGCCAGGAACGAATTCTGTTGGTAGTTTTTACACTACCTTGGTAGGCATCTGAAAGACACCACAAAAGTTGTTCTACCTGCTTTCTGGGCTGAGATGGGGAACCGCTGAATTTTGGACTCGGCCGGTGACAAAATGTTCCAAAGACACCCCATGCACAACTCCACCACGGAAGGTGCCAGACAGGAGTTCTCCTGGTAGTTTTTACACTACCTTGGTAGGCATCTGAAAGACACCAGAAAAGTTGTTCTACCTGCTTTCTGGGCTGAGATGGGGAATCGCTGAATTTTGGAGTCGGCTGGTGACAAAATGTTCCAAACACACCCCATGCACAACTCCACCGGGGAAGGTGCCAGACAGGAGTTCTCCTGGTAGTTTTTACATTGCTCCGGTAGGCATCTGAAAGACACCACAAAAGTTGTTCTACCTGCTTTCTGGGCTGAGATGGGGAACCGCTGAATTTTGGACTCGGCCGGTGGCAAAATGTTCCAAACACACCCCATGCACAACTCCACCACGGAAGGTGCCAGACAGGAGTTCTCCTGGTAGTTTTTACACTACCTTGGTAGGCATCTGAAAGACACCACAAAAGTTGTTCTACCTGCTTTCTGGGCTGAGATGGGGAAACGCTGAATTTTGGAGTCGGCCGGTGACAAAATGTTCCAAACACACCCCATGCACAACTCCACCGGGGAAGGTGCCAGACAGGAGTTCTCTTGGTAGTTTTTACACTACCTTGGTAGGCATCTGAAAGACACCACAAATGTTGTTCTACCTGCTTTCTGGGCTGAGATGGGGAAACGCTGAATTTTGGACTCGGCTGGTGACAAAATGTTCCAAACACACCCCATGCACAACTCCACCGGGGAAGGTGCCAGGCAGGAGTTCTCCTGGTAGTTTTTACATTGCTCCGGTAGGCATAAAAAGGACACCAAAAAAGTTGTTCTACCTGCTTTCTGGGCTGAGATGGGGAAACGCTGAATTTTGGACTCGGCCGGTGACAAAATGTTCCAAACACACCCCATGCACAACTCCACCGTGGAAGGTGCCAGACAGGAGTTCTCCTGGTAGTTTCTACACTACCTTGGTAGGCATTTGAAAGGCACCACAAAAGTTGTTCTACCTGCTTTCTGGGCTGAGATGGGGAACCGCTGAATTTTGGACTCGGCTGGTGACAAAATGTTCCAAACACACCCCATGCACAACTCCACCGGGGAAGGTGCCAGACAGGAGTTCTCTTGGTAGTTTTTACACTACCTTGGTAGGCAGCTGAAAGGCACCACAAAAGTTGTTCTACCTGCTTTGTGGGCTGAGATGGGGAACCGCTGAATTTTGGACTCGGCCGGTGACAAAATGTTCCACAGACACCCCATGCACAACTCCACCGGGGAAGGTGCCAGGAACGAATTCTCTTGGTAGTTTTTACACTACCTTGGTAGGCAGCTGAAAGGCACAAAAAAAGTTGTTGTACCTGCTTTCTGGGCTGAGATGGGGAACCGCTGAATTTTGGAGTCGGCCGTTGACAAAATGTTCCAAACACACCCCATGCACAACTCCACCGGGGAAGGTGCCAGGAACGAATTCTGTTGGTAGTTTTTACACTACCTTGGTAGGCATCTGAAAGACACCACAAAAGTTGTTCTACCTGCTTTCTGGGCTGAGATGGGGAACCGCTGAATTTTGGACTCGGCCGGTGACAAAATGTTCCAAAGACACCCCATGCACAACTCCACCACGGAAGGTGCCAGACAGGAGTTCTCCTGGTAGTTTTTACACTACCTTGGTAGGCATCTGAAAGACACCAGAAAAGTTGTTCTACCTGCTTTCTGGGCTGAGATGGGGAATCGCTGAATTTTGGACTCGGCCGGTGACAAAATGTTCCAAACACACCCCATGCACAACTCCACCGGGGAAGGTGCCAGGCAGGAGTTCTCCTGATAGTTTTTACACTACCTTGGTAGGCATCTGAAAGACACCAGAAAAGTTGTTCTACCTGCTTTCTGGGCTGAGATGGGGAATCGCTGAATTTTGGAGTCGGCTGGTGACAAAATGTTCCAAACACACCCCATGCACAACTCCACCGGGGAAGGTGCCAGACAGGAGTTCTCCTGGTAGTTTTTACATTGCTCCGGTAGGCATCTGAAAGACACCACAAAAGTTGTTCTACCAGCTTTCTGGGCTGAGATGGGGAACCGCTGAATTTTGGACTCGGCCGGTGGCAAAATGTTCCAAACACACCCCATGCACAACTCCACCACGGAAGGTGCCAGACAGGAGTTCTCCTGGTAGTTTTTACACTACCTTGGTAGGCATCTGAAAGACACCACAAAAGTTGTTCTACCTGCTTTCTGGGCTGAGATGGGGAAACGCTGAATTTTGGAGTCGGCCGGTGACAAAATGTTCCAAACACACCCCATGCACAACTCCACCGGGGAAGGTGCCAGACAGGAGTTCTCTTGGTAGTTTTTACACTACCTTGGTAGGCATCTGAAAGACACCACAAATGTTGTTCTACCTGCTTTCTGGGCTGAGATGGGGAAACGCTGAATTTTGGACTCGGCTGGTGACAAAATGTTCCAAACACACCCCATGCACAACTCCACCGGGGAAGGTGCCAGGCAGGAGTTCTCCTGGTAGTTTTTACATTGCTCCGGTAGGCATAAAAAGGACACCAAAAAAGTTGTTCTACCTGCTTTCTGGGCTGAGATGGGGAAACGCTGAATTTTGGACTCGGCCGGTGACAAAATGTTCCAAACACACCCCATGCACAACTCCACCGGGGAAGGTGCCAGACAGGAGTTCTCCTGGTAGTTTCTACACTACCTTGGTAGGCATTTGAAAGACACCACAAAAGTTGTTCTACCTGCTTTCTGGGCTGAGATGGGGAACCGCTGAATTTTGGACTCGGCTGGTGACAAAATGTTCCAAACACACCCCATGCACAACTCCACCACGGAAGGTGCCAGACAGGAGTTCTCTTGGTAGTTTTTACACTACCTTGGTAGGCAGCTGAAAGGCACCACAAAAGTTGTTCTACCTGCTTTCTGGGCTGAGATGGGGAACCGCTGAATTTTGGAGTCGGCTGGTGACAAAATGTTCCAAACACACCCCATGCACAACTCCACCACGGAAGGTGCCAGACAGGAGTTCTCCTGGTAGTTTTTACACTACCTTGGTAGGCATCTGAAAGACACCAGAAAAGTTGCTCTACCTGCTTTCTGGGCTGAGATGGGGAATCGCTGAATTTTGGACTCGGCCGGTGACAAAATGTTCCAAACACACCCCATGCACAACTCCACCGGGGAAGGTGCCAGGCAGGAGTTCTCCTGGTAGTTTTTACATTGCTCCGGTAGGCATCTGAAAGACACCACAAAAGTTGTTCTACCTGCTTTCTGGGCTGAGATGGGGAACCGCTGAATTTTGGACTCGGCCGGTGACAAAATGTTCCAAACACACCCCATGCACAACTCCACCGGGGAAGGTGCCAGGAACGAATTCTGTTGGTAGTTTTTACACTACCTTGGTAGGCAGCTGAAAGGCACAAAAAAAGTTGTTGTACCTGCTTTCTGGGCTGAGATGGGGAACCGCTGAATTTTGGACTCGGCCGGAGACAAAATGTTCCAAACACACCCCATGCACAACTCCACCGGGGAAGGTGCCAGGAACGAATTCTGTTGGTAGTTTTTACACTACCTTGGTAGGCATCTGAAAGACACCACAAAAGTTGTTCTACCTGCTTTCTGGGCTGAGATGGGGAACCGCTGAATTTTGGACTCGGCCGGTGACAAAATGTTCCAAAGACACCCCATGCACAACTCCACCACGGAAGGTGCCAGACAGGAGTTCTCCTGGTAGTTTTTACACTACCTTGGTAGGCATCTGAAAGACACCAGAAAAGTTGTTCTACCTGCTTTCTGGGCTGAGATGGGGAATCGCTGAATTTTGGAGTCGGCTGGTGACAAAATGTTCCAAACACACCCCATGCACAACTCCACCGGGGAAGGTGCCAGACAGGAGTTCTCCTGGTAGTTTTTACATTGCTCCGGTAGGCATCTGAAAGACACCACAAAAGTTGTTCTACCTGCTTTCTGGGCTGAGATGGGGAACCGCTGAATTTTGGACTCGGCCGGTGGCAAAATGTTCCAAACACACCCCATGCACAACTCCACCACGGAAGGTGCCAGACAGGAGTTCTCCTGGTAGTTTTTACACTACCTTGGTAGGCATCTGAAAGACACCACAAAAGTTGTTCTACCTGCTTTCTGGGCTGAGATGGGGAACCGCTGAATTTTGGAGTCGGCCGGTGACAAAATGTTCCAAACACACCCCATGCACAACTCCACCGGGGAAGGTGCCAGACAGGAGTTCTCTTGGTAGTTTTTACACTACCTTGGTAGGCATCTGAAAGACACCACAAATGTTGTTCTACCTGCTTTCTGGGCTGAGATGGGGAACCGCTGAATTTTGGACTCGGCTGGTGACAAAATGTTCCAAACACACCCCATGCACAACTCCACCGGGGAAGGTGCCAGGCAGGAGTTCTCCTGGTAGTTTTTACATTGCTCCGGTAGGCATAAAAAGGACACCAAAAAAGTTGTTCTACCTGCTTTCTGGGCTGAGATGGGGAAACGCTGAATTTTGGACTCGGCCGGTGACAAAATGTTCCAAACACACCCCATGCACAACTCCACCGGGGAAGGTGCCAGACAGGAGTTCTCCTGGTAGTTTCTACACTACCTTGGTAGGCATTTGAAAGGCACCACAAAAGTTGTTCTACCTGCTTTCTGGGCTGAGATGGGGAACCGCTGAATTTTGGACTCGGCTGGTGACAAAATGTTCCAAACACACCCCATGCACAACTCCACCGGGGAAGGTGCCAGACAGGAGTTCTCTTGGTAGTTTTTACATTGCTCCGGTAGGCATCTGAAAGACACCACAAAAGTTGTTCTACCTGCTTTGTGGGCTGAGATGGGGAACCGCTGAATTTTGGAGTCGGCTGGTGACAAAATGTTCCAAACACACCCCATGCACAACTCCACCACGGAAGGTGCCAGACAGGAGTTCTCCTGGTAGTTTTTACACTACCTTGGTAGGCATCTGAAAGACACCACAAAAGTTGTTCTACCTGCTTTCTGGGCTGAGATGGGGAATCGCTGAATTTTGGACTCGGCCGGTGACAAAATGTTCCAAACACACCCCATGCACAACTCCACCGGGGAAGGTGCCAGGCAGGAGTTCTCCTGGTAGTTTTTACATTGCTCCGGTAGGCATCTGAAAGACACCACAAAAGTTGTTCTACCTGCTTTCTGGGCTGAGATGGGGAACCGCTGAATTTTGGACTCGGCCGGTGACAAAATGTTCCACAGACACCCCATGCACAACTCCACCGGGGAAGGTGCCAGGAACGAATTCTCTTGGTAGTTTTTACACTACCTTGGTAGGCAGCTGAAAGGCACAAAAAAAGTTGTTGTACCTGCTTTCTGGGCTGAGATGGGGAACCGCTGAATTTTGGACTCGGCCGGAGACAAAATGTTCCAAACACACCCCATGCACAACTCCACCGGGGAAGGTGCCAGGAACGAATTCTGTTGGTAGTTTTTACACTACCTTGGTAGGCATCTGAAAGACACCACAAAAGTTGTTCTACCTGCTTTCTGGGCTGAGATGGGGAAACGCTGAATTTTGGACTCGGCCGGTGACAAAATGTTCCAAAGACACCCCATGCACAACTCCACCGGGGAAGGTGCCAGACAGGAGTTCTCCTGGTAGTTTTTACACTACCTTGGTAGGCATCTGAAAGACACCAGAAAAGTTGTTCTACCTGCTTTCTGGGCTGAGATGGGGAAACGCTGAATTTTGGAGTCGGCCGGTGACAAAATGTTCCAAACACACCCCACGCACAACTCCACCGGGGAAGGTGCCAGGCAGGAGTTCTCCTGATAGTTTTTACACTACCTTGGTAGGCATCTGAAAGACACCACAAAAGTTGTTCTACCTGCTTTCTGGGCTGAGATGGGGAATCGCTGAATTTTGGAGTCGGCTGGTGACAAAATGTTCCAAACACACCCCATGCACAACTCCACCGGGGAAGGTGCCAGACAGGAGTTCTCCTGGTAGTTTTTACATTGCTCCGGTAGGCATCTGAAAGACACCACAAAAGTTGTTCTACCTGCTTTCTGGGCTGAGATGGGGAACCGCTGAATTTTGGACTCGGCTGGTGACAAAATGTTCCAAACACACCCCCTGCACAACTCCACCGGGGAAGGTGCCAGGAACGAATTCTGTTGGTAGTTTTTACACTACCTTGGTAGGCATCTGAAAGACACCACAAAAGTTGTTCTACCTGCTTTCTGGGCTGAGATGGGGAACCGCTGAATTTTGGACTCGGCCGGTGACAAAATGTTCCAAACACACCCCATGCACAACTCCACCGGGGAAGGTGCCAGACAGGAGTTCTCCTGGTAGTTTTTACACTACCTTGGTAGGCATCTGAAAGACACCAGAAAAGTTGTTCTACCTGCTTTCTGGGCTGAGATGGGGAATCGCTGAATTTTGGAGTCGGCTGGTGACAAAATGTTCCAAACACACCCCATGCACAACTCCACCGGGGAAGGTGCCAGACAGGAGTTCTCCTGGTAGTTTTTACATTGCTCCGGTAGGCATCTGAAAGACACCACAAAAGTTGTTCTACCTGCTTTCTGGGCTGAGATGGGGAACCGCTGAATTTTGGAGTCGGCTGGCGACAAAATGTTCCAAACACACCCCATGCACAACTCCACCGGGGAAGGTGCCAGACAGGAGTTCTCCTGGTAGTTTTTACATTGCTCCGGTAGGCATCTGAAAGACACCACAAAAGTTGTTCTACCTGCTTTCTGGGCTGAGATGGGGAACCGCTGAATTTTGGACTCGGCCGGTGACAAAATGTTCCAAACACACCCCATGCACAACTCCACCGGGGAAGGTGCCAGGAACGAATTCTGTTGGTAGTTTTTACACTACCTTGGTAGGCAGCTGAAAGGCACAAAAAAAGTTGTTGTACCTGCTTTCTGGGCTGAGATGGGGAACCGCTGAATTTTGGACTCGGCCGGAGACAAAATGTTCCAAACACACCCCATGCACAACTCCACCGGGGAAGGTGCCAGGAACGAATTCTGTTGGTAGTTTTTACACTACCTTGGTAGGCATCTGAAAGACACCACAAAAGTTGTTCTACCTGCTTTCTGGGCTGAGATGGGGAACCGCTGAATTTTGGACTCGGCCGGTGACAAAATGTTCCAAAGACACCCCATGCACAACTCCACCACGGAAGGTGCCAGACAGGAGTTCTCCTGGTAGTTTTTACACTACCTTGGTAGGCATCTGAAAGACACCAGAAAAGTTGTTCTACCTGCTTTCTGGGCTGAGATGGGGAATCGCTGAATTTTGGAGTCGGCTGGTGACAAAATGTTCCAAACACACCCCATGCACAACTCCACCGGGGAAGGTGCCAGACAGGAGTTCTCCTGGTAGTTTTTACATTGCTCCGGTAGGCATCTGAAAGACACCACAAAAGTTGTTCTACCTGCTTTCTGGGCTGAGATGGGGAACCGCTGAATTTTGGACTCGGCCGGTGGCAAAATGTTCCAAACACACCCCATGCACAACTCCACCGGGGAAGGTGCCAGACAGGAGTTCTCCTGGTAGTTTTTACACTACCTTGGTAGGCATCTGAAAGACACCACAAATGTTGTTCTACCTGCTTTCTGGGCTGAGATGGGGAAACGCTGAATTTTGGACTCGGCTGGTGACAAAATGTTCCAAACACACCCCATGCACAACTCCACCGGGGAAGGTGCCAGGCAGGAGTTCTCCTGGTAGTTTTTACATTGCTCCGGTAGGCATAAAAAGGACACCAAAAAAGTTGTTCTACCTGCTTTCTGGGCTGAGATGGGGAAACGCTGAATTTTGGACTCGGCCGGTGACAAAATGTTCCAAACACACCCCATGCACAACTCCACCGGGGAAGGTGCCAGACAGGAGTTCTCCTGGTAGTTTCTACACTACCTTGGTAGGCATTTGAAAGGCACCACAAAAGTTGTTCTACCTGCTTTCTGGGCTGAGATGGGGAACCGCTGAATTTTGGAGTCGGCTGGTGACAAAATGTTCCAAACACACCCCATGCACAACTCCACCGGGGAAGGTGCCAGACAGGAGTTCTCTTGGTAGTTTTTACACTACCTTGGTAGGCATCTGAAAGACACCACAAAAGTTGTTCTACCTGCTTTCTGGGCTGAGATGGGGAATCGCTGAATTTTGGACTCGGCCGGTGACAAAATGTTCCAAACACACCCCATGCACAACTCCACCGGGGAAGGTGCCAGGCAGGAGTTCTCCTGGTAGTTTTTACATTGCTCCGGTAGGCATCTGAAAGACACCACAAAAGTTGTTCTACCTGCTTTCTGGGCTGAGATGGGGAACCGCTGAATTTTGGACTCGGCCGGTGACAAAATGTTCCACAGACACCCCATGCACAACTCCACCGGGGAAGGTGCCAGGAACGAATTCTCTTGGTAGTTTTTACACTACCTTGGTAGGCAGCTGAAAGGCACAAAAAAAGTTGTTGTACCTGCTTTCTGGGCTGAGATGGGGAACCGCTGAATTTTGGACTCGGCCGGAGACAAAATGTTCCAAACACACCCCATGCACAACTCCACCGGGGAAGGTGCCAGGAACGAATTCTGTTGGTAGTTTTTACACTACCTTGGTAGGCATCTGAAAGACACCACAAAAGTTGTTCTACCTGCTTTCTGGGCTGAGATGGGGAAACGCTGAATTTTGGACTCGGCCGGTGACAAAATGTTCCAAAGACACCCCATGCACAACTCCACCGGGGAAGGTGCCAGACAGGAGTTCTCCTGGTAGTTTTTACACTACCTTGGTAGGCATCTGAAAGACACCAGAAAAGTTGTTCTACCTGCTTTCTGGGCTGAGATGGGGAACCGCTGAATTTTGGAGTCGGCCGGTGACAAAATGTTCCAAACACACCCCACGCACAACTCCACCGGGGAAGGTGCCAGGCAGGAGTTCTCCTGATAGTTTTTACACTACCTTGGTAGGCATCTGAAAGACACCACAAAAGTTGTTCTACCTGCTTTCTGGGCTGAGATGGGGAATCGCTGAATTTTGGAGTCGGCTGGTGACAAAATGTTCCAAACACACCCCATGCACAACTCCACCGGGGAAGGTGCCAGACAGGAGTTCTCCTGGTAGTTTTTACATTGCTCCGGTAGGCATCTGAAAGACACCACAAAAGTTGTTCTACCTGCTTTCTGGGCTGAGATGGGGAACCGCTGAATTTTGGACTCGGCTGGTGACAAAATGTTCCAAACACACCCCATGCACAACTCCACCGGGGAAGGTGCCAGACAGGAGTTCTCTTGGTAGTTTTTACACTACCTTGGTAGGCAGCTGAAAGACACCACAAAAGTTGTTCTACCTGCTTTGTGGGCTGAGATGGGGAACCGCTGAATTTTGGAGTCGGCTGGTGACAAAATGTTCCAAACACACCCCATGCACAACTCCACCACGGAAGGTGCCAGACAGGAGTTCTCCTGGTAGTTTTTACACTACCTTGGTAGGCATCTGAAAGACACCACAAAAGTTGTTCTACCTGCTTTCTGGGCTGAGATGGGGAACCGCTGAATTTTGGACTCGGCTGGTGACAAAATGTTCCAAACACACCCCATGCACAACTCCACCGGGGAAGGTGCCAGGCAGGAGTTCTCCTGGTAGTTTTTACATTGCTCCGGTAGGCATCTGAAAGACACCACAAAAGTTGTTCTACCTGCTTTCTGGGCTGAGATGGGGAACCGCTGAATTTTGGACTCGGCCGGTGACAAAATGTTCCAAACACACCCCATGCACAACTCCACCGGGGAAGGTGCCAGGAACGAATTCTGTTGGTAGTTTTTACACTACCTTGGTAGGCAGCTGAAAGGCACAAGAAAAGTTGTTGTACCTGCTTTCTGGGCTGAGATGGGGAACCGCTGAATTTTGGACTCGGCCGGTGACAAAATGTTCCAAACACACCCCATGCACAACTCCACCGGGGAAGGTGCCAGGAACGAATTCTGTTGGTAGTTTTTACACTACCTTGGTAGGCAGCTGAAAGGCACAAAAAAAGTTGTTGTACCTGCTTTCTGGGCTGAGATGGGGAACCGCTGAATTTTGGACTCGGCCGGAGACAAAATGTTCCAAACACACCCCATGCACAACTCCACCGGGGAAGGTGCCAGGAACGAATTCTGTTGGTAGTTTTTACACTACCTTGGTAGGCATCTGAAAGACACCACAAAAGTTGTTCTACCTGCTTTCTGGGCTGAGATGGGGAACCGCTGAATTTTGGACTCGGCCGGTGACAAAATGTTCCAAAGACACCCCATGCACAACTCCACCACGGAAGGTGCCAGACAGGAGTTCTCCTGGTAGTTTTTACACTACCTTGGTAGGCATCTGAAAGACACCAGAAAAGTTGTTCTACCTGCTTTCTGGGCTGAGATGGGGAATCGCTGAATTTTGGAGTCGGCTGGTGACAAAATGTTCCAAACACACCCCATGCACAACTCCACCGGGGAAGGTGCCAGACAGGAGTTCTCCTGGTAGTTTTTACATTGCTCCGGTAGGCATCTGAAAGACACCACAAAAGTTGTTCTACCTGCTTTCTGGGCTGAGATGGGGAACCGCTGAATTTTGGACTCGGCCGGTGGCAAAATGTTCCAAACACACCCCATGCACAACTCCACCACGGAAGGTGCCAGACAGGAGTTCTCCTGGTAGTTTTTACACTACCTTGGTAGGCATCTGAAAGACACCACAAAAGTTGTTCTACCTGCTTTCTGGGCTGAGATGGGGAATCGCTGAATTTTGGACTCGGCCGGTGACAAAATGTTCCAAACACACCCCATGCACAACTCCACCGGGGAAGGTGCCAGACAGGAGTTCTCCTGATAGTTTTTACACTACCTTGGTAGGCATCTGAAAGACACCACAAATGTTGTTCTACCTGCTTTCTGGGCTGAGATGGGGAAACGCTGAATTTTGGACTCGGCTGGTGACAAAATGTTCCAAACACACCCCATGCACAACTCCACCGGGGAAGGTGCCAGGCAGGAGTTCTCCTGGTAGTTTTTACATTGCTCCGGTAGGCATAAAAAGGACACCAAAAAAGTTGTTGTACCTGCTTTCTGGGCTGAGATGGGGAAACGCTGAATTTTGGACTCGGCCGGTGACAAAATGTTCCAAACACACCCCATGCACAACTCCACCGGGGAAGGTGCCAGACAGGAGTTCTCCTGGTAGTTTCTACACTACCTTGGTAGGCATTTGAAAGGCACCACAAAAGTTGTTCTACCTGCTTTCTGGGCTGAGATGGGGAACCGCTGAATTTTGGACTCGGCTGGTGACAAAATGTTCCAAACACACCCCATGCACAACTCCACCGGGGAAGGTGCCAGACAGGAGTTCTCTTGGTAGTTTTTACATTGCTCCGGTAGGCATCTGAAAGACACCACAAAAGTTGTTCTACCTGCTTTGTGGGCTGAGATGGGGAACCGCTGAATTTTGGAGTCGGCTGGTGACAAAATGTTCCAAACACACCCCATGCACAACTCCACCACGGAAGGTGCCAGACAGGAGTTCTCCTGGTAGTTTTTACACTACCTTGGTAGGCATCTGAAAGACACCACAAAAGTTGTTCTACCTGCTTTCTGGGCTGAGATGGGGAATCGCTGAATTTTGGACTCGGCCGGTGACAAAATGTTCCAAACACACCCCATGCACAACTCCACCGGGGAAGGTGCCAGGCAGGAGTTCTCCTGGTAGTTTTTACATTGCTCCGGTAGGCATCTGAAAGACACCACAAAAGTTGTTCTACCTGCTTTCTGGGCTGAGATGGGGAACCGCTGAATTTTGGACTCGGCCGGTGACAAAATGTTCCACAGACACCCCATGCACAACTCCACCGGGGAAGGTGCCAGGAACGAATTCTCTTGGTAGTTTTTACACTACCTTGGTAGGCAGCTGAAAGGCACAAGAAAAGTTGTTGTACCTGCTTTCTGGGCTGAGATGGGGAACCGCTGAATTTTGGACTCGGCCGGAGACAAAATGTTCCAAACACACCCCATGCACAACTCCACCGGGGAAGGTGCCAGACAGGAGTTCTCTTGGTAGTTTTTACATTGCTCCGGTAGGCATCTGAAAGACACCACAAAAGTTGTTCTACCTGCTTTCTGGGCTGAGATGGGGAACCGCTGAATTTTGGACTCGGCCGGTGACAAAATGTTCCAAAGACACCCCATGCACAACTCCACCACGGAAGGTGCCAGACAGGAGTTCTCCTGGTAGTTTTTACACTACCTTGGTAGGCATCTGAAAGACACCAGAAAAGTTGTTCTACCTGCTTTCTGGGCTGAGATGGGGAACCGCTGAATTTTGGAGTCGGCCGGTGACAAAATGTTCCAAACACACCCCACGCACAACTCCACCGGGGAAGGTGCCAGGCAGGAGTTCTCCTGATAGTTTTTACACTACCTTGGTAGGCATCTGAAAGACACCACAAAAGTTGTTCTACCTGCTTTCTGGGCTGAGATGGGGAATCGCTGAATTTTGGAGTCGGCTGGTGACAAAATGTTCCAAACACACCCCATGCACAACTCCACCGGGGAAGGTGCCAGACAGGAGTTCTCCTGGTAGTTTTTACATTGCTCCGGTAGGCATCTGAAAGACACCACAAAAGTTGTTCTACCTGCTTTCTGGGCTGAGATGGGGAACCGCTGAATTTTGGACTCGGCTGGTGACAAAATGTTCCAAACACACCCCATGCACAACTCCACCACGGAAGGTGCCAGACAGGAGTTCTCTTGGTAGTTTTTACACTACCTTGGTAGGCAGCTGAAAGACACCACAAAAGTTGTTCTACCTGCTTTGTGGGCTGAGATGGGGAACCGCTGAATTTTGGAGTCGGCTGGTGACAAAATGTTCCAAACACACCCCATGCACAACTCCACCGGGGAAGGTGCCAGACAGGAGTTCTCCTGGTAGTTTTTACACTACCTTGGTAGGCATCTGAAAGACACCACAAAAGTTGTTCTACCTGCTTTCTGGGCTGAGATGGGGAATCGCTGAATTTTGGACTCGGCCGGTGACAAAATGTTCCAAACACACCCCATGCACAACTCCACCGGGGAAGGTGCCAGGCAGGAGTTCTCCTGGTAGTTTTTACATTGCTCCGGTAGGCATCTGAAAGACACCACAAAAGTTGTTCTACCTGCTTTCTGGGCTGAGATGGGGAACCGCTGAATTTTGGACTCGGCCGGTGACAAAATGTTGCACAGACACCCCATGCACAACTCCACCGGGGAAGGTGCCAGGAACGAATTCTCTTGGTAGTTTTTACACTACCTTGGTAGGCAGCTGAAAGGCACCACAAAAGTTGTTGTACCTGCTTTCTGGGCTGAGATGGGGAACCGCTGAATTTTGGACTCGGCCGGTGACAAAATGTTCCAAACACACCCCATGCACAACTCCACCGGGGAAGGTGCCAGGAACGAATTCTGTTGGTAGTTTTTACACTACCTTGGTAGGCATTTGAAAGACACCAAAAAACTTGTTCTACCTGCTTTCTGGGCTGAGATGGGGAACCGCTGAATTTTGGACTCGGCCGGTGACAAAATGTTCCAAACACACCCCATGCACAACTCCACCGGGGAAGGTGCCAGACAGGAGTTCTCTTGGTAGTTTTTACATTGCTCCGGTAGGCATCTGAAAGACACCACAAAAGTTGTTCTACCTGCTTTCTGGGCTGAGATGGGGAATCGCTGAATTTTGGACTCGGCCGGTGACAAAATGTTCCAAACACACCCCATGCACAACTCCACCGGGGAAGGTGCCAGACAGGAGTTCTCCTGGTAGTTTTTACACTACCTTGGTAGGCATCTGAAAGACACCAGAAAAGTTGTTCTACCTGCTTTCTGGGCTGAGATGGGGAATCGCTGAATTTTGGACTCGGCTGGTGACAAAATGTTCCAAACACACCCCATGCACAACTCCACCGGGGAAGGTGCCAGGCAGGAGTTCTCCTGATAGTTTTTACACTACCTTGGTAGGCATCTGAAAGACACCACAAAAGTTGTTCTACCTGCTTTCTGGGCTGAGATGGGGAATCGCTGAATTTTGGACTCGGCTGGTGACAAAATGTTCCAAACACACCCCATGCACAACTCCACCGGGGAAGGTGCCAGACAGGAGTTCTCCTGGTAGTTTTTACATTGCTCCGGTAGGCATCTGAAAGACACCACAAAAGTTGTTCTACCTGCTTTCTGGGCTGAGATGGGGAACCGCTGAATTTTGGACTCGGCTGGTGACAAAATGTTCCAAACACACCCCATGCACAACTCCACCACGGAAGGTGCCAGACAGGAGTTCTCTTGGTAGTTTTTACACTACCTTGGTAGGCAGCTGAAAGGCACCACAAAAGTTGTTCTACCTGCTTTGTGGGCTGAGATGGGGAACCGCTGAATTTTGGAGTCGGCTGGTGACAAAATGTTCCAAACACACCCCATGCACAACTCCACCGGGGAAGGTGCCAGGAACGAATTCTGTTGGTAGTTTTTACACTACCTTGGTAGGCATCTGAAAGACACCACAAAAGTTGTTCTACCTGCTTTCTGGGCTGAGATGGGGAATCGCTGAATTTTGGACTCGGCCGGTGACAAAATGTTCCAAACACACCCCCTGCACAACTCCACCGGGGAAGGTGCCAGGCAGGAGTTCTCCTGGTAGTTTTTACATTGCTCCGGTAGGCATCTGAAAGACACCACAAAAGTTGTTCTACCTGCTTTCTGGGCTGAGATGGGGAACCGCTGAATTTTGGACTCGGCCGGTGACAAAATGTTGCACAGACACCCCATGCACAACTCCACCGGGGAAGGTGCCAGGAACGAATTCTCTTGGTAGTTTTTACACTACCTTGGTAGGCAGCTGAAAGGCACAAGAAAAGTTGTTGTACCTGCTTTCTGGGCTGAGATGGGGAACCGCTGAATTTTGGACTCGGCCGGTGACAAAATGTTCCAAACACACCCCATGCACAACTCCACCGGGGAAGGTGCCAGACAGGAGTTCTCCTGGTAGTTTTTACATTGCTCCGGTAGGCATCTGAAAGACACCACAAAAGTTGTTCTACCTGCTTTCTGGGCTGAGATGGGGAACCGCTGAATTTTGGACTCGGCCGGTGACAAAATGTTCCAAACACACCCCATGCACAACTCCACCGGGGAAGGTGCCAGGAACGAATTCTGTTGGTAGTTTTTACACTACCTTGGTAGGCAGCTGAAAGGCACAAGAAAAGTTGTTGTACCTGCTTTCTGGGCTGAGATGGGGAAACGCTGAATTTTGGAGTCGGCCGGTGACAAAATGTTCCAAACACACCCCATGCACAACTCCACCGGGGAAGGTGCCAGACAGGAGTTCTCCTGGTAGTTTTTACACTACCTTGGTAGGCATCTGAAAGACACCACAGAAGTTGTTCTACCTGCTTTCTGGGCTGAGATGGGGAATCGCTGAATTTTGGAGTCGGCCGGTGACAAAATGTTCCAAACACACCCCATGCACAACTCCACCGGGGAAGGTGCCAGACAGGAGTTCTCCTGGTAGTTTTTACACTACCTTGGTAGGCATCTGAAAGACACCAGAAAAGTTGTTCTACCTGCTTTCTGGGCTGAGATGGGGAATCGCTGAATTTTGGAGTCGGCTGGTGACAAAATGTTCCAAACACACCCCATGCACAACTCCACCGGGGAAGGTGCCAGACAGGAGTTCTCTTAGTAGTTTTTACACTACCTTGGTAGGCATCTGAAAGACACCACAAAAGTTGTTCTACCTGCTTTCTGGGCTGAGATGGGGAACCGCTGAATTTTGGACTCGGCCGGTGACAAAATGTTCCAAACACACCCCATGCACAACTCCACCGGGGAAGGTGCCAGGAACGAATTCTTTTGGTAGTTTTTACACTACCTTGGTAGGAAGCTGAAAGGCACAAGAAAAGTTGTTGTACCTGCTTTCTGGGCTGAGATGGGGAAATGCTGAATTTTGGACTCGGCCGGTGACAAAATGTTCCAAACACACCCCATGCACAACACCACCGGGGAAGGTGCCAGACAGGAGTTCTCCTGGTAGTTTTTACACTACCTTGGTAGGCAGCTGAAAGGCACAAGAAAAGTTGTTGTACCTGCTTTCTGGGCTGAGATGGGGAACCGCTGAATTTTGGACTCGGCCGGTGACAAAATGTTCCAAACACACCCCATGCACAACTCCACCGGGGAAGGTGCCAGACAGGAGTTCTCTTGGTAGTTTTTACACTACCTTGGTAGGCATCTGAAAGACACCACAAAAGTTGTTCTACCTGCTTTCTGGGCTGAGATGGGGAACCGCTGAATTTTGGACTCGGCTGGTGACAAAATGTTCCAAACACACCCCATGCACAACTCCACCGGGGAAGGTGCCAGACAGGAGTTCTCTTAGTAGTTTTTACACTACCTTGGTAGGCATCTGAAAGACACCACAAAAGTTGTTCTACCTGCTTTCTGGGCTGAGATGGGGAACCGCTGAATTTTGGACTCGGCTGGTGACAAAATGTTCCAAACACACCCCATGCACAACTCCACCACGGAAGGTGCCAGACAGGAGTTCTCTTGGTAGTTTTTACACTACCTTGGTAGGCAGCTGAAAGGCACCACAAAAGTTGTTCTACCTGCTTTGTGGGCTGAGATGGGGAACCGCTGAATTTTGGAGTCGGCTGGTGACAAAATGTTCCAAACACACCCCATGCACAACTCCACCACGGAAGGTGCCAGACAGGAGTTCTCCTGGTAGTTTTTACACTACCTTGGTAGGCATCTGAAAGACACCAGAAAAGTTGTTCTACCTGCTTTCTGGGCTGAGATGGGGAATCGCTGAATTTTGGACTCGGCCGGTGACAAAATGTTCCAAACACACCCCATGCACAACTCCACCGGGGAAGGTGCCAGGCAGGAGTTCTCCTGATAGTTTTTACACTACCTTGGTAGGCATCTGAAAGACACCACAAAAGTTGTTCTACCTGCTTTCTGGGCTGAGATGGGGAATCGCTGAATTTTGGAGTCGGCTGGTGACAAAATGTTCCAAACACACCCCATGCACAACTCCACCGGGGAAGGTGCCAGACAGGAGTTCTCCTGGTAGTTTTTACATTGCTCCGGTAGGCATCTGAAAGACACCACAAAAGTTGTTCTACCTGCTTTCTGGGCTGAGATGGGGAACCGCTGAATTTTGGACTCGGCCGGTGACAAAATGTTCCACAGACACCCCATGCACAACTCCACCGGGGAAGGTGCCAGGAACGAATTCTGTTGGTAGTTTTTACACTACCTTGGTAGGCAGCTGAAAGGCACAAGAAAAGTTGTTGTACCTGCTTTCTGGGCTGAGATGGGGAAACGCTGAATTTTGGAGTCGGCCGGTGACAAAATGTTCCAAACACACCCCATGCAGAACTCCACCGGGGAAGGTGCCAGACAGGAGTTCTCCTGGTAGTTTTTACACTACCTTGGTAGGCATCTGAAAGACACCACAGAAGTTGTTCTACCTGCTTTCTGGGCTGAGATGGGGAAACGCTGAATTTTGGAGTCGGCCGGTGACAAAATGTTCCAAACACACCCCATGCAAAACTCCACCGGGGAAGGTGCCAGACCGGAGTTCTCTTAGTAGTTTTTACACTACCTTGGTAGGCATCTGAAAGACACCACAAAAGTTGTTCTTCCTGCTTTCTGGGCTGAGATGGGGAACCGCTGAATTTTGGAGTCGGCCGGTGACAAAATGTTCCAAACACACCCCATGCACAACTCCACCACGGAAGGTGCCAGACAAGCGTTCTCTTGGTAGTTTCTACACTACCTTGGTAGGCATTTGAAAGGCACCACAAAAGTTGTTCTACCTGCTTTCTGGGCTGAGATGGGGAACAGCTGAATTTTGGACTCGGCTGGTGACAAAATGTTCCAAAGACACCCCCTGCACAACTCCACCGGGGAAGGTGCCAGACAGGAGTTCTCCTGGTAGTTTTTACATTGCTCCGGTAGGCATCTGAAAGACACCACAAAAGTTGTTCTACCTGCTTTCTGGGCTGAGATGGGGAACCGCTGAATTTTGGAGTCGGCTGGTGACAAAATGTTCCAAACACACCCCATGCACACCTCCACCGGGGAAGGTGCCAGAAACGAATTCTGTTGGTAGTTTTTACACTACCTTGGTAGGCAGCTGAAAGGCACCACAAAAGTTGTTCTTCCTGCTTTCTGGGCTGAGATGGGGAACCGCTGAATTTTGGAGTCGGCCGGTGACAAAATGTTCCAAAGACACCCCATGCACAACTCCACCGGGGAAGGTGCCAGACAAGTGTTCTCTTGGTAGTTTCTACACTACCTTGGTAGGCATTTGAAAGGCACCACAAAAGTTGTTCTACCTGCTTTCTGGGCTGAGATGGGGAACAGCTGAATTTTGGACTCGGCTGGTGACAAAATGTTCCAAAGACACCCCCTGCACAACTCCACCGGGGAAGGTGCCAGACAGGAGTTCTCCTGGTAGTTTTTACATTGCTCCGGTAGGCATCTGAAAGACACCACAAAAGTTGTTCTACCTGCTTTGTGGGCTGAGATGGGGAACCGCTGAATTTTGGAGTCGGCTGGTGACAAAATGTTCCAAACACACCCCATGCACAACTCCACCGGGGAAGGTGCCAGGCAGGAGTTCTCCTGATAGTTTTTACACTACCTTGGTAGGCATCTGAAAGACACCACAAAAGTTGTTCTACCTGCTTTCTGGGCTGAGATGGGGAATCGCTGAATTTTGGACTTGGCCGGTGACAAAATGTTCCAAACACACCCCATGCACAACTCCACCGGGGAAGGTGCCAGGCAGGAGTTCTCCTGGTAGTTTTTACATTGCTCCGGTAGGCATCTGAAAGACACCACAAAAGTTGTTCTACCTGCTTTCTGGGCTGAGATGGGGAACCGCTGAATTTTGGACTCGGCCGGTGACAAAATGTTGCACAGACACCCCATGCACAACTCCACCGGGGAAGGTGCCAGGAACGAATTCTGTTGGTAGTTTTTACACTACCTTGGTAGGCAGCTGAAAGGCACAAGAAAAGTTGTTGTACCTGCTTTCTGGGCTGAGATGGGGAACCGCTGAATTTTGGACTCGGCCGGTGACAAAATGTTCCAAACACACCCCATGCACAACTCCACCGGGGAAGGTGCCAGGAACGAATTCTGTTGGTAGTTTTTACACTACCTTGGTAGGCATTTGAAAGACACCAAAAAACTTGTTCTACCTGCTTTCTGGGCTGAGATGGGGAACCGCTGAATTTTGGACTCGGCCGGTGACAAAATGTTCCAAACACACCCCATGCACAACTCCACCGGGGAAGGTGCCAGACAGGAGTTCTCTTGGTAGTTTTTACATTGCTCCGGTAGGCATCTGAAAGACACCACAAAGGTTGTTCTACCTGCTTTCTGGGCTGAGATGGGGAACCGCTGAATTTTGGACTCGGCCGTTGACAAAATGTTCCAAACACACCCCATGCACAACTCCACCGGGGAAGGTGCCAGACAGGAGTTCTCCTGGTAGTTTTTACACTACCTTGGTAGGCATCTGAAAGACACCAGAAAAGTTGTTCTACCTGCTTTCTGGGCTGAGATGGGGAATCGCTGAATTTTGGACTCGGCCGGTGACAAAATGTTCCAAACACACCCCATGCACAACTCCACCGGGGAAGGTGCCAGACAGGAGTTCTCTTAGTAGTTTTTACACTACCTTGGTAGGCATCTGAAAGACACCACAAAAGTTGTTCTACCTGCTTTCTGGGCTGAGATGGGGAATCGCTGAATTTTGGACTCGGCCGGTGACAAAATGTTCCAAACACACCCCATGCACAACTCCACCGGGGAAGGTGCCAGGAACGAATTCTTTTGGTAGTTTTTACACTACCTTGGTAGGAAGCTGAAAGGCACAAGAAAAGTTGTTGTACCTGCTTTCTGGGCTGAGATGGGGAACCGCTGAATTTTGGACTCGGCCGGTGACAAAATGTTCCAAAAACACCCCATGCACAACTCCACCGGGGAAGGTGCCAGACAGGAGTTCTCTTGGTAGTTTTTACACTACCTTGGTAGGCATCTGAAAGACACCACAAAAGTTGTTCTACCTGCTTTCTGGGCTGAGATGGGGAACCGCTGAATTTTGGACTCGGCTGGTGAAAAATGTTCCAAAGACACCCCATGCACAACTCCACCGGGGAAGGTGCCAGACAGGAGTTCTCCTGGTAGTTTTTACATTGCTCCGGTAGGCATCTGAAAGACACCACAAAAGTTGTTCTACCTGCTTTGTGGGCTGAGATGGGGAACCGCTGAATTTTGGAGTCGGCTGGTGACAAAATGTTCCAAACACACCCCATGCACAACTCCACCGGGGAAGGTGCCAGGCAGGAGTTCTCCTGATAGTTTTTACACTACCTTGGTAGGCATCTGAAAGACACCACAAAAGTTGTTCTACCTGCTTTCTGGGCTGAGATGGGGAATCGCTGAATTTTGGACTTGGCCGGTGACAAAATGTTCCAAACACACCCCATGCACAACTCCACCGGGGAAGGTGCCAGGCAGGAGTTCTCCTGGTAGTTTTTACATTGCTCCGGTAGGCATCTGAAAGACACCACAAAAGTTGTTCTACCTGCTTTCTGGGCTGAGATGGGGAACCGCTGAATTTTGGACTCGGCCGGTGACAAAATGTTGCACAGACACCCCATGCACAACTCCACCGGGGAAGGTGCCAGGAACGAATTCTGTTGGTAGTTTTTACACTACCTTGGTAGGCAGCTGAAAGGCACAAGAAAAGTTGTTGTACCTGCTTTCTGGGCTGAGATGGGGAACCGCTGAATTTTGGACTCGGCCGGTGACAAAATGTTCCAAACACACCCCATGCACAACTCCACCGGGGAAGGTGCCAGGAACGAATTCTGTTGGTAGTTTTTACACTACCTTGGTAGGCATTTGAAAGACACCAAAAAACTTGTTCTACCTGCTTTCTGGGCTGAGATGGGGAACCGCTGAATTTTGGACTCGGCCGGTGACAAAATGTTCCAAACACACCCCATGCACAACTCCACCGGGGAAGGTGCCAGACAGGAGTTCTCTTGGTAGTTTTTACATTGCTCCGGTAGGCATCTGAAAGACACCACAAAGGTTGTTCTACCTGCTTTCTGGGCTGAGATGGGGAACCGCTGAATTTTGGACTCGGCCGTTGACAAAATGTTCCAAACACACCCCATGCACAACTCCACCGGGGAAGGTGCCAGACAGGAGTTCTCCTGGTAGTTTTTACACTACCTTGGTAGGCATCTGAAAGACACCAGAAAAGTTGTTCTACCTGCTTTCTGGGCTGAGATGGGGAATCGCTGAATTTTGGACTCGGCCGGTGACAAAATGTTCCAAACACACCCCATGCACAACTCCACCGGGGAAGGTGCCAGACAGGAGTTCTCTTAGTAGTTTTTACACTACCTTGGTAGGCATCTGAAAGACACCACAAAAGTTGTTCTACCTGCTTTCTGGGCTGAGATGGGGAATCGCTGAATTTTGGACTCGGCCGGTGACAAAATGTTCCAAACACACCCCATGCACAACTCCACCGGGGAAGGTGCCAGGAACGAATTCTTTTGGTAGTTTTTACACTACCTTGGTAGGAAGCTGAAAGGCACAAGAAAAGTTGTTGTACCTGCTTTCTGGGCTGAGATGGGGAACCGCTGAATTTTGGACTCGGCCGGTGACAAAATGTTCCAAAAACACCCCATGCACAACTCCACCGGGGAAGGTGCCAGACAGGAGTTCTCTTGGTAGTTTTTACACTACCTTGGTAGGCATCTGAAAGACACCACAAAAGTTGTTCTACCTGCTTTCTGGGCTGAGATGGGGAACCGCTGAATTTTGGACTCGGCTGGTGAAAAATGTTCCAAACACACCCCATGCACAACTCCACCGGGGAAGGTGCCAGACAGGAGTTCTCTTAGTAGTTTTTACACTACCTTGGTAGGCATCTGAAAGACACCACAAAAGTTGTTCTACCTGCTTTCTGGGCTGAGATGGGGAACCGCTGAATTTTGGACTCGGCCGGTGACAAAATGTTCCAAACACACCCCATGCACAACTCCACCGGGGAAGGTGCCAGGCAGGAGTTCTCCTGATAGTTTTTACACTACCTTGGTAGGCATCTGAAAGACACCACAAAAGTTGTTCTACCTGCTTTCTGGGCTGAGATGGGGAATCGCTGAATTTTGGAGTCGGCTGGTGACAAAATGTTCCAAACACACCCCATGCACAACTCCACCGGGGAAGGTGCCAGACAGGAGTTCTCCTGGTAGTTTTTACATTGCTCCGGTAGGCATCTGAAAGACACCACAAAAGTTGTTCTACCTGCTTTCTGGGCTGAGATGGGGAACCGCTGAATTTTGGACTCGGCTGGTGACAAAATGTTCCAAACACACCCCATGCACAACTCCACCACGGAAGGTGCCAGACAGGAGTTCTCTTGGTAGTTTTTACACTACCTTGGTAGGCAGCTGAAAGGCACCACAAAAGTTGTTCTACCTGCTTTGTGGGCTGAGATGGGGAACCGCTGAATTTTGGAGTCGGCCGGTGACAAAATGTTCCAAACACACCCCATGCACAACTCCACCGGGGAAGGTGCCAGACAGGAGTTCTCCTGGTAGTTTTTACACTACCTTGGTAGGCATCTGAAAGACACCACAAAAGTTGTTCTACCTGCTTTCTGGGCTGAGATGGGGAATCGCTGAATTTTGGACTCGGCCGGTGACAAAATGTTCCAAAGACACCCCCTGCACAACTCCACCGGGGAAGGTGCCAGACAGGAGTTCTCCTGGTAGTTTTTACATTGCTCCGGTAGGCATCTGAAAGACACCACAAAAGTTGTTCTACCTGCTTTCTGGGCTGAGATGGGGAACCGCTGAATTTTGGACTCGGCCGGTGACAAAATGTTCCACAGACACCCCATGCACAACTCCACCGGGGAAGGTGCCAGGAACGAATTCTGTTGGTAGTTTTTACACTACCTTGGTAGGCAGCTGAAAGGCACAAGAAAAGTTGTTGTACCTGCTTTCTGGGCTGAGATGGGGAACCGCTGAATTTTGGACTCGGCCGGTGACAAAATGTTCCAAACACACCCCATGCACAACTCCACCGGGGAAGGTGCCAGGAACGAATTCTGTTGGTAGTTTTTACACTACCTTGGTAGGCATTTGAAAGACACCAAAAAACTTGTTCTACCTGCTTTCTGGGCTGAGATGGGGAACCGCTGAATTTTGGACTCGGCCGGTGACAAAATGTTCCAAACACACCCCATGCACAACTCCACCGGGGAAGGTGCCAGGAACGAATTCTTTTGGTAGTTTTTACACTACCTTGGTAGGAAGCTGAAAGGCACAAGAAAAGTTGTTGTACCTGCTTTCTGGGCTGAGATGGGGAACCGCTGAATTTTGGAGTCGGCCGGTGACAAAATGTTCCAAACACACCCCATGCACAACTCCACCGGGGAAGGTGCCAGACAGGAGTTCTCCTGGTAGTTTTTACACTACCTTGGTAGGCATCTGAAAGACACCACAAAAGTTGTTCTACCTGCTTTCTGGGCTGAGATGGGGAAACGCTGAATTTTGGACTCGGCCGGTGACAAAATGTTCCAAACACACCCCATGCACAACTCCACCGGGGAAGGTGCCAGACAGGAGTTCTCTTAGTAGTTTTTACACTACCTTGGTAGGCATCTGAAAGACACCACAAAAGTTGTTGTACCTGCTTTCTGGGCTGAGATGGGGAACCGCTGAATTTTGGACTCGGCTGGTGACAAAATGTTCCAAACACACCCCATGCACAACTCCACCACGGAAGGTGCCAGACAGGAGTTCTCTTGGTAGTTTTTACACTACCTTGGTAGGCAGCTGAAAGGCACCACAAAAGTTGTTCTACCTGCTTTGTGGGCTGAGATGGGGAACCGCTGAATTTTGGAGTCGGCTGGTGACAAAATGTTCCAAACACACCCCATGCACAACTCCACCACGGAAGGTGCCAGACAGGAGTTCTCCTGGTAGTTTTTACACTACCTTGGTAGGCATCTGAAAGACACCAGAAAAGTTGTTCTACCTGCTTTCTGGGCTGAGATGGGGAATCGCTGAATTTTGGACTCGGCCGGTGACAAAATGTTCCAAACACACCCCATGCACAACTCCACCGGGGAAGGTGCCAGGCAGGAGTTCTCCTGATAGTTTTTACACTACCTTGGTAGGCATCTGAAAGACACCACAAAAGTTGTTCTACCTGCTTTCTGGGCTGAGATGGGGAATCGCTGAATTTTGGAGTCGGCTGGTGACAAAATGTTCCAAAGACACCCCATGCACAACTCCACCGGGGAAGGTGCCAGACAGGAGTTCTCCTGGTAGTTTTTACATTGCTCCGGTAGGCATCTGAAAGACACCACAAAAGTTGTTCTACCTGCTTTCTGGGCTGAGATGGGGAACCGCTGAATTTTGGACTCGGCCGGTGACAAAATGTTCCACAGACACCCCATGCACAACTCCACCGGGGAAGGTGCCAGGAACGAATTCTGTTGGTAGTTTTTACACTACCTTGGTAGGCAGCTGAAAGGCACAAGAAAAGTTGTTGTACCTGCTTTCTGGGCTGAGATGGGGAAACGCTGAATTTTGGAGTCGGCTGGTGACAAAATGTTCCAAACACACCCCATGCACAACTCCACCGGGGAAGGTGCCAGACAGGAGTTCTCCTGGTAGTTTTTACACTACCTTGGTAGGCATCTGAAAGACACCACAGAAGTTGTTCTACCTGCTTTCTGGGCTGAGATGGGGAATCGCTGAATTTTGGAGTCGGCCGGTGACAAAATGTTCCAAACACACCCCATGCACAACTCCACCACGGAAGGTGCCAGACAGGAGTTCTCCTGGTAGTTTTTACACTACCTTGGTAGGCATCTGAAAGACACCAGAAAAGTTGTTCTACCTGCTTTCTGGGCTGAGATGGGGAATCGCTGAATTTTGGAGTCGGCTGGTGACAAAATGTTCCAAACACACCCCATGCACAACTCCACCGGGGAAGGTGCCAGACAGGAGTTCTCCTGGTAGTTTTTACACTACCTTGGTAGGCATCTGAAAGACACCACAAAAGTTGTTCTACCTGCTTTCTGGGCTGAGATGGGGAACCGCTGAATTTTGGACTCGGCCGGTGACAAAATGTTCCAAACACACCCCATGCACAACTCCACCGGGGAAGGTGCCAGGAACGAATTCTTTTGGTAGTTTTTACACTACCTTGGTAGGAAGCTGAAAGGCACAAGAAAAGTTGTTGTACCTGCTTTCTGGGCTGAGATGGGGAACCGCTGAATTTTGGACTCGGCCGGTGACAAAATGTTCCAAACACACCCCATGCACAACACCACCGGGGAAGGTGCCAGACAGGAGTTCTCCTGGTAGTTTTTACACTACCTTGGTAGGCATCTGAAAGACACCACAAAAGTTGTTCTACCTGCTTTCTGGGCTGAGATGGGGAACCGCTGAATTTTGGACTCGGCCGGTGACAAAATGTTCCAAACACACCCCATGCACAACTCCACCGGGGAAGGTGCCAGACAGGAGTTCTCTTGGTAGTTTTTACACTACCTTGGTAGGCATCTGAAAGACACCACAAAAGTTGTTCTACCTGCTTTCTGGGCTGAGATGGGGAACCGCTGAATTTTGGACTCGGCTGGTGACAAAATGTTCCAAACACACCCCATGCACAACTCCACCGGGGAAGGTGCCAGACAGGAGTTCTCTTAGTAGTTTTTACACTACCTTGGTAGGCATCTGAAAGACACCACAAAAGTTGTTCTACCTGCTTTCTGGGCTGAGATGGGGAACCGCTGAATTTTGGACTCGGCTGGTGACAAAATGTTCCAAACACACCCCATGCACAACTCCACCACGGAAGGTGCCAGACAGGAGTTCTCTTGGTAGTTTTTACACTACCTTGGTAGGCAGCTGAAAGGCACCACAAAAGTTGTTCTACCTGCTTTGTGGGCTGAGATGGGGAACCGCTGAATTTTGGAGTCGGCTGGTGACAAAATGTTCCAAACACACCCCATGCACAACTCCACCACGGAAGGTGCCAGACAGGAGTTCTCCTGGTAGTTTTTACACTACCTTGGTAGGCATCTGAAAGACACCAGAAAAGTTGTTCTACCTGCTTTCTGGGCTGAGATGGGGAATCGCTGAATTTTGGACTCGGCCGGTGACAAAATGTTCCAAACACACCCCATGCACAACTCCACCGGGGAAGGTGCCAGGCAGGAGTTCTCCTGATAGTTTTTACACTACCTTGGTAGGCATCTGAAAGACACCACAAAAGTTGTTCTACCTGCTTTCTGGGCTGAGATGGGGAATCGCTGAATTTTGGAGTCGGCTGGTGACAAAATGTTCCAAAGACACCCCATGCACAACTCCACCGGGGAAGGTGCCAGACAGGAGTTCTCCTGGTAGTTTTTACATTGCTCCGGTAGGCATCTGAAAGACACCACAAAAGTTGTTCTACCTGCTTTCTGGGCTGAGATGGGGAACCGCTGAATTTTGGACTCGGCCGGTGACAAAATGTTCCACAGACACCCCATGCACAACTCCACCGGGGAAGGTGCCAGGAACGAATTCTGTTGGTAGTTTTTACACTACCTTGGTAGGCAGCTGAAAGGCACAAGAAAAGTTGTTGTACCTGCTTTCTGGGCTGAGATGGGGAAACGCTGAATTTTGGAGTCGGCCGGTGACAAAATGTTCCAAACACACCCCATGCAGAACTCCACCGGGGAAGGTGCCAGACAGGAGTTCTCCTGGTAGTTTTTACACTACCTTGGTAGGCATCTGAAAGACACCACAGAAGTTGTTCTACCTGCTTTCTGGGCTGAGATGGGGAAACGCTGAATTTTGGAGTCGGCCGGTGACAAAATGTTCCAAACACACCCCATGCAAAACTCCACCGGGGAAGGTGCCAGACAGGAGTTCTCTTAGTAGTTTTTACACTACCTTGGTAGGCATCTGAAAGACACCACAAAAGTTGTTCTTCCTGCTTTCTGGGCTGAGATGGGGAACCGCTGAATTTTGGAGTCGGCCGGTGACAAAATGTTCCAAACACACCCCATGCACAACTCCACCACGGAAGGTGCCAGACAAGCGTTCTCTTGGTAGTTTCTACACTACCTTGGTAGGCATTTGAAAGGCACCACAAAAGTTGTTCTACCTGCTTTCTGGGCTGAGATGGGGAACAGCTGAATTTTGGACTCGGCTGGTGACAAAATGTTCCAAAGACACCCCCTGCACAACTCCACCGGGGAAGGTGCCAGACAGGAGTTCTCCTGGTAGTTTTTACATTGCTCCGGTAGGCATCTGAAAGACACCACAAAAGTTGTTCTACCTGCTTTCTGGGCTGAGATGGGGAACCGCTGAATTTTGGAGTCGGCTGGTGACAAAATGTTCCAAACACACCCCATGCACACCTCCACCGGGGAAGGTGCCAGAAACGAATTCTGTTGGTAGTTTTTACACTACCTTGGTAGGCAGCTGAAAGGCACCACAAAAGTTGTTCTTCCTGCTTTCTGGGCTGAGATGGGGAACCGCTGAATTTTGGAGTCGGCCGGTGACAAAATGTTCCAAAGACACCCCATGCACAACTCCACCGGGGAAGGTGCCAGACAAGTGTTCTCTTGGTAGTTTCTACACTACCTTGGTAGGCATTTGAAAGGCACCACAAAAGTTGTTCTACCTGCTTTCTGGGCTGAGATGGGGAACAGCTGAATTTTGGACTCGGCTGGTGACAAAATGTTCCAAAGACACCCCCTGCACAACTCCACCGGGGAAGGTGCCAGACAGGAGTTCTCCTGGTAGTTTTTACATTGCTCCGGTAGGCATCTGAAAGACACCACAAAAGTTGTTCTACCTGCTTTCTGGGCTGAGATGGGGAATCGCTGAATTTTGGACTCGGCCGGTGACAAAATGTTCCAAACACACCCCCTGCACAACTCCACCGGGGAAGGTGCCAGGAACGAATTCTGTTGGTAGTTTTTACACTACCTTGGTAGGCAGCTGAAAGGCACCACAAAAGTTGTTCTACCTGCTTTGTGGGCTGAGATGGGGAACCGCTGAATTTTGGAGTCGGCCGGTGACAAAATGTTCCAAACACACCCCATGCACAACTCCACCACGGAAGGTGCCAGACAGGAGTTCTCCTGGTAGTTTTTACACTACTTTGGTAGGCATCTGAAAGACACTAGAAAAGTTGTTCTACCTGCTTTCTGGGCTGAGATGGGGAATCGCTGAATTTTGGACTCGGCCGGTGACAAAATGTTCCAAACACACCCCATGCACAACTCCACCGGGGAAGGTGCCAGGCAGGAGTTCTCCTGGTAGTTTTTACATTGCTCCGGTAGGCATCTGAAAGACACCACAAAAGTTGTTCTACCTGCTTTCTGGGCTGAGATGGGGAACCGCTGAATTTTGGAGTCGGCCGGTGACAAAATGTTCCACAGACACCCCATGCACAACTCCACCGGGGAAGGTGCCAGGAACGAATTCTGTTGGTAGTTTTTACACTACCTTGGTAGGCAGCTGAAAGGCACAAGAAAAGTTGTTGTACCTGCTTTCTGGGCTGAGATGGGGAACCGCTGAATTTTGGACTCGGCCGGTGACAAAATGTTCCAAACACACCCCATGCACAACTCCACCGGGGAAGGTGCCAGGAACGAATTCTGTTGGTAGTTTTTACACTACCTTGGTAGGCATTTGAAAGACACCAAAAAACTTGTTCTACCTGCTTTCTGGGCTGAGATGGGGAACCGCTGAATTTTGGACTCGGCCGGTGACAAAATGTTCCAAACACACCCCATGCACAACTCCACCGGGGAAGGTGCCAGGAACGAATTCTTTTGGTAGTTTTTACACTACCTTGGTAGGAAGCTGAAAGGCACAAGAAAAGTTGTTGTACCTGCTTTCTGGGCTGAGATGGGGAACAGCTGAATTTTGGACTCGGCCGGTGACAAAATGTTCCAAACACACCCCATGCACAACTCCACCGGGGAAGGTGCCAGACAGGAGTTCTCCTGGTAGTTTTTACACTACCTTGGTAGGCATCTGAAAGACACCACAAAAGTTGTTCTACCTGCTTTCTGGGCTGAGATGGGGAATCGCTGAATTTTGGAGTCGGCCGGTGACAAAATGTTCCAAACACACCCCATGCACAACTCCACCGGGGAAGGTGCCAGACAGGAGTTCTCTTAGTAGTTTTTACACTACCTTGGTAGGCATCTGAAAGACACCACAAAAGTTGTTCTACCTGCTTTCTGGGCTGAGATGGGGAACCGCTGAATTTTGGACTCGGCTGGTGACAAAATGTTCCAAACACACCCCATGCACAACTCCACCACGGAAGGTGCCAGACAGGAGTTCTCTTGGTAGTTTTTACACTACCTTGGTAGGCAGCTGAAAGGCACCACAAAAGTTGTTCTACCTGCTTTGTGGGCTGAGATGGGGAACCGCTGAATTTTGGAGTCGGCTGGTGACAAAATGTTCCAAACACACCCCATGCACAACTCCACCACGGAAGGTGCCAGACAGGAGTTCTCCTGGTAGTTTTTACACTACCTTGGTAGGCATCTGAAAGACACCACAAAAGTTGTTCTACCTGCTTTCTGGGCTGAGATGGGGAATCGCTGAATTTTGGACTCAGCCGGTGACAAAATGTTCCAAACACACCCCATGCACAACTCCACCGGGGAAGGTGCCAGGCAGGAGTTCTCCTGATAGTTTTTACACTACCTTGGTAGGCATCTGAAAGACACCACAAAAGTTGTTCTACCTGCTTTCTGGGCTGAGATGGGGAATCGCTGAATTTTGGAGTCGGCTGGTGACAAAATGTTCCAAAGACACCCCATGCACAACTCCACCGGGGAAGGTGCCAGACAGGAGTTCTCCTGGTAGTTTTTACATTGCTCCGGTAGGCATCTGAAAGACACCACAAAAGTTGTTCTACCTGCTTTCTGGGCTGAGATGGGGAACCGCTGAATTTTGGACTCGGCCGGTGACAAAATGTTCCACAGACACCCCATGCACAACTCCACCGGGGAAGGTGCCAGGAACGAATTCTGTTGGTAGTTTTTACACTACCTTGGTAGGCAGCTGAAAGGCACAAGAAAAGTTGTTGTACCTGCTTTCTGGGCTGAGATGGGGAATCGCTGAATTTTGGACTCGGCCGGTGACAAAATGTTCCAAACACACCCCATGCACAACTCCACCGGGGAAGGTGCCAGGCAGGAGTTCTCCTGATAGTTTTTACACTACCTTGGTAGGCATCTGAAAGACACCACAGAAGTTGTTCTACCTGCTTTCTGGGCTGAGATGGGGAATCGCTGAATTTTGGAGTCGGCCGGTGACAAAATGTTCCAAACACACCCCATGCACAACTCCACCGGGGAAGGTGCCAGACAGGAGTTCTCCTGGTAGTTTTTACACTACCTTGGTAGGCATCTGAAAGACACCAGAAAAGTTGTTCTACCTGCTTTCTGGGCTGAGATGGGGAATCGCTGAATTTTGGAGTCGGCTGGTGACAAAATGTTCCAAACACACCCCATGCACAACTCCACCGGGGAAGGTGCCAGACAGGAGTTCTCTTAGTAGTTTTTACACTACCTTGGTAGGCATCTGAAAGACACCACAAAAGTTGTTCTACCTGCTTTCTGGGCTGAGATGGGGAACCGCTGAATTTTGGACTCGGCCGGTGACAAAATGTTCCAAACACACCCCATGCACAACTCCACCGGGGAAGGTGCCAGGAACGAATTCTTTTGGTAGTTTTTACACTACCTTGGTAGGCATCTGAAAGACACCACAAAAGTTGTTCTACCTGCTTTCTGGGCTGAGATGGGGAACCGCTGAATTTTGGACTCGGCCGGTGACAAAATGTTCCAAACACACCCCATGCACAACTCCACCGGGGAAGGTGCCAGACAGGAGTTCTCTTGGTAGTTTTTACACTACCTTGGTAGGCATCTGAAAGACACCACAAAAGTTGTTCTACCTGCTTTCTGGGCTGAGATGGGGAACCGCTGAATTTTGGACTCGGCTGGTGACAAAATGTTCCAAACACACCCCATGCACAACTCCACCGGGGAAGGTGCCAGACAGGAGTTCTCTTAGTAGTTTTTACACTACCTTGGTAGGCATCTGAAAGACACCACAAAAGTTGTTCTACCTGCTTTCTGGGCTGAGATGGGGAACCGCTGAATTTTGGACTCGGCCGGTGACAAAATGTTCCAAACACACCCCATGCACAACTCCACCGGGGAAGGTGCCAGGAACGAATTCTTTTGGTAGTTTTTACACTACCTTGGTAGGAAGCTGAAAGGCACAAGAAAAGTTGTTGTACCTGCTTTCTGGGCTGAGATGGGGAACAGCTGAATTTTGGACTCGGCCGGTGACAAAATGTTCCAAACACACCCCATGCACAACTCCACCGGGGAAGGTGCCAGACAGGAGTTCTCCTGGTAGTTTTTACACTACCTTGGTAGGCATCTGAAAGACACCACAAAAGTTGTTCTACCTGCTTTCTGGGCTGAGATGGGGAATCGCTGAATTTTGGAGTCGGCCGGTGACAAAATGTTCCAAACACACCCCATGCACAACTCCACCGGGGAAGGTGCCAGACAGGAGTTCTCTTAGTAGTTTTTACACTACCTTGGTAGGCATCTGAAAGACACCACAAAAGTTGTTCTACCTGCTTTCTGGGCTGAGATGGGGAACCGCTGAATTTTGGACTCGGCTGGTGACAAAATGTTCCAAACACACCCCATGCACAACTCCACCACGGAAGGTGCCAGACAGGAGTTCTCTTGGTAGTTTTTACACTACCTTGGTAGGCATCTGAAAGACACCACAAAAGTTGTTCTACCTGCTTTCTGGGCTGAGATGGGGAACCGCTGAATTTTGGACTCGGCCGGTGACAAAATGTTCCAAACACACCCCATGCACAACTCCACCGGGGAAGGTGCCAGGAACGAATTCTTTTGGTAGTTTTTACACTACCTTGGTAGGAAGCTGAAAGGCACAAGAAAAGTTGTTGTACCTGCTTTCTGGGCTGAGATGGGGAACAGCTGAATTTTGGACTCGGCCGGTGACAAAATGTTCCAAACACACCCCATGCACAACTCCACCGGGGAAGGTGCCAGACAGGAGTTCTCCTGGTAGTTTTTACACTACCTTGGTAGGCATCTGAAAGACACCACAAAAGTTGTTCTACCTGCTTTCTGGGCTGAGATGGGGAATCGCTGAATTTTGGAGTCGGCCGGTGACAAAATGTTCCAAACACACCCCATGCACAACTCCACCGGGGAAGGTGCCAGACAGGAGTTCTCTTAGTAGTTTTTACACTACCTTGGTAGGCATCTGAAAGACACCACAAAAGTTGTTCTACCTGCTTTCTGGGCTGAGATGGGGAACCGCTGAATTTTGGACTCGGCTGGTGACAAAATGTTCCAAACACACCCCATGCACAACTCCACCACGGAAGGTGCCAGACAGGAGTTCTCTTGGTAGTTTTTACACTACCTTGGTAGGCAGCTGAAAGGCACCACAAAAGTTGTTCTACCTGCTTTGTGGGCTGAGATGGGGAACCGCTGAATTTTGGAGTCGGCTGGTGACAAAATGTTCCAAACACACCCCATGCACAACTCCACCACGGAAGGTGCCAGACAGGAGTTCTCCTGGTAGTTTTTACACTACCTTGGTAGGCATCTGAAAGACACCACAAAAGTTGTTCTACCTGCTTTCTGGGCTGAGATGGGGAATCGCTGAATTTTGGACTCAGCCGGTGACAAAATGTTCCAAACACACCCCATGCACAACTCCACCGGGGAAGGTGCCAGGCAGGAGTTCTCCTGATAGTTTTTACACTACCTTGGTAGGCATCTGAAAGACACCACAAAAGTTGTTCTACCTGCTTTCTGGGCTGAGATGGGGAATCGCTGAATTTTGGAGTCGGCTGGTGACAAAATGTTCCAAAGACACCCCATGCACAACTCCACCGGGGAAGGTGCCAGACAGGAGTTCTCCTGGTAGTTTTTACATTGCTCCGGTAGGCATCTGAAAGACACCACAAAAGTTGTTCTACCTGCTTTCTGGGCTGAGATGGGGAACCGCTGAATTTTGGACTCGGCCGGTGACAAAATGTTCCACAGACACCCCATGCACAACTCCACCGGGGAAGGTGCCAGGAACGAATTCTGTTGGTAGTTTTTACACTACCTTGGTAGGCAGCTGAAAGGCACAAGAAAAGTTGTTGTACCTGCTTTCTGGGCTGAGATGGGGAATCGCTGAATTTTGGACTCGGCCGGTGACAAAATGTTCCAAACACACCCCATGCACAACTCCACCGGGGAAGGTGCCAGGCAGGAGTTCTCCTGATAGTTTTTACACTACCTTGGTAGGCATCTGAAAGACACCACAGAAGTTGTTCTACCTGCTTTCTGGGCTGAGATGGGGAATCGCTGAATTTTGGAGTCGGCCGGTGACAAAATGTTCCAAACACACCCCATGCACAACTCCACCGGGGAAGGTGCCAGACAGGAGTTCTCCTGGTAGTTTTTACACTACCTTGGTAGGCATCTGAAAGACACCAGAAAAGTTGTTCTACCTGCTTTCTGGGCTGAGATGGGGAATCGCTGAATTTTGGAGTCGGCTGGTGACAAAATGTTCCAAACACACCCCATGCACAACTCCACCGGGGAAGGTGCCAGACAGGAGTTCTCTTAGTAGTTTTTACACTACCTTGGTAGGCATCTGAAAGACACCACAAAAGTTGTTCTACCTGCTTTCTGGGCTGAGATGGGGAACCGCTGAATTTTGGACTCGGCCGGTGACAAAATGTTCCAAACACACCCCATGCACAACTCCACCGGGGAAGGTGCCAGGAACGAATTCTTTTGGTAGTTTTTACACTACCTTGGTAGGCATCTGAAAGACACCACAAAAGTTGTTCTACCTGCTTTCTGGGCTGAGATGGGGAACCGCTGAATTTTGGACTCGGCCGGTGACAAAATGTTCCAAACACACCCCATGCACAACTCCACCGGGGAAGGTGCCAGACAGGAGTTCTCTTGGTAGTTTTTACACTACCTTGGTAGGCATCTGAAAGACACCACAAAAGTTGTTCTACCTGCTTTCTGGGCTGAGATGGGGAACCGCTGAATTTTGGACTCGGCTGGTGACAAAATGTTCCAAACACACCCCATGCACAACTCCACCGGGGAAGGTGCCAGACAGGAGTTCTCTTAGTAGTTTTTACACTACCTTGGTAGGCATCTGAAAGACACCACAAAAGTTGTTCTACCTGCTTTCTGGGCTGAGATGGGGAACCGCTGAATTTTGGACTCGGCTGGTGACAAAATGTTCCAAACACACCCCATGCACAACTCCACCACGGAAGGTGCCAGACAGGAGTTCTCTTGGTAGTTTTTACACTACCTTGGTAGGCAGCTGAAAGGCACCACAAAAGTTGTTCTACCTGCTTTGTGGGCTGAGATGGGGAACCGCTGAATTTTGGAGTCGGCTGGTGACAAAATGTTCCAAACACACCCCATGCACAACTCCACCACGGAAGGTGCCAGACAGGAGTTCTCCTGGTAGTTTTTACACTACCTTGGTAGGCATCTGAAAGACACCAGAAAAGTTGTTCTACCTGCTTTCTGGGCTGAGATGGGGAATCGCTGAATTTTGGACTCGGCCGGTGACAAAATGTTCCAAACACACCCCATGCACAACTCCACCGGGGAAGGTGCCAGGCAGGAGTTCTCCTGATAGTTTTTACACTACCTTGGTAGGCATCTGAAAGACACCACAAAAGTTGTTCTACCTGCTTTCTGGGCTGAGATGGGGAATCGCTGAATTTTGGAGTCGGCTGGTGACAAAATGTTCCAAACACACCCCATGCACAACTCCACCGGGGAAGGTGCCAGACAGGAGTTCTCCTGGTAGTTTTTACATTGCTCCGGTAGGCATCTGAAAGACACCACAAAAGTTGTTCTACCTGCTTTCTGGGCTGAGATGGGGAACCGCTGAATTTTGGACTCGGCCGGTGACAAAATGTTCCACAGACACCCCATGCACAACTCCACCGGGGAAGGTGCCAGGAACGAATTCTGTTGGTAGTTTTTACACTACCTTGGTAGGCAGCTGAAAGGCACAAGAAAAGTTGTTGTACCTGCTTTCTGGGCTGAGATGGGGAAACGCTGAATTTTGGAGTCGGCCGGTGACAAAATGTTCCAAACACACCCCATGCAGAACTCCACCGGGGAAGGTGCCAGACAGGAGTTCTCCTGGTAGTTTTTACACTACCTTGGTAGGCATCTGAAAGACACCACAGAAGTTGTTCTACCTGCTTTCTGGGCTGAGATGGGGAAACGCTGAATTTTGGAGTCGGCCGGTGACAAAATGTTCCAAACACACCCCATGCAAAACTCCACCGGGGAAGGTGCCAGACAGGAGTTCTCTTAGTAGTTTTTACACTACCTTGGTAGGCATCTGAAAGACACCACAAAAGTTGTTCTTCCTGCTTTCTGGGCTGAGATGGGGAACCGCTGAATTTTGGACTCGGCCGGTGACAAAATGTTCCAAAGACACCCCCTGCACAACTCCACCGGGGAAGGTGCCAGACAGGAGTTCTCCTGGTAGTTTTTACATTGCTCCGGTAGGCATCTGAAAGACACCACAAAAGTTGTTCTACCTGCTTTCTGGGCTGAGATGGGGAATCGCTGAATTTTGGACTCGGCCGGTGACAAAATGTTCCAAACACACCCCCTGCACAACTCCACCGGGGAAGGTGCCAGGAACGAATTCTGTTGGTAGTTTTTACACTACCTTGGTAGGCAGCTGAAAGGCACCACAAAAGTTGTTGTACCTGCTTTCTGGGCTGAGATGGGGAATCGCTGAATTTTGGACTCGGCCGGTGACAAAATGTTCCAAAGACACCCCATGCACAACTCCACCGGGGAAGGTGCCAGACAAGCGTTCTCTTGGTAGTTTCTACACTACCTTGGTAGGCATTTGAAAGGCACAAGAAAAGTTGTTCTACCTGCTTTCTGGGCTGAGATGGGGAAACGCTGAATTTTGGAGTCGGCTGGTGACAAAATGTTCCAAAAACACCCCATGCACAACTCCACCGGGGAAGGTGCCAGGAACGAATTCTGTTGGTAGTTTTTACACTACCTTGGTAGGCATTTGAAAGACACCAAAAAACTTGTTCTACCTGCTTTCTGGGCTGAGATGGGGAACCGCTGAATTTTGGACTCGGCCGGTGACAAAATGTTCCAAACACACCCCATGCACAACTCCACCGGGGAAGGTGCCAGGAACGAATTCTTTTGGTAGTTTTTACACTACCTTGGTAGGCAGCTGAAAGGCACAAGAAAAGTTGTTGTACCTGCTTTCTGGGCTGAGATGGGGAACAGCTGAATTTTGGACTCGGCCGGTGACAAAATGTTCCAAACACACCCCATGCACAACTCCACCACGGAAGGTGCCAGACAGGAGTTCTCCTGGTAGTTTTTACACTACCTTGGTAGGCATCTGAAAGACACCACAAAAGTTGTTCTACCTGCTTTCTGGGCTGAGATGGGGAAACGCTGAATTTTGGAGTCGGCCGGTGACAAAATGTTCCAAACACACCCCATGCACAACTCCACCGGGGAAGGTGCCAGACAGGAGTTCTCTTGGTAGTTTTTACACTACCTTGGTAGGCATCTGAAAGACACCACAAAAGTTGTTGTACCTGCTTTCTGGGCTGAGATGGGGAACCGCTGAATTTTGGACTCGGCTGGTGACAAAATGTTCCAAACACACCCCATGCACAACTCCACCGGGGAAGGTGCCAGACAGGAGTTCTCCTGGTAGTTTCTACACTACCTTGGTAGGCATTTGAAAGGCACCACAAAAGTTGTTCTACCTGCTTTCTGGGCTGAGATGGGGAACCGCTGAATTTTGGACTCGGCCGGTGACAAAATGTTCCAAACACACCCCATGCACAACTCCACCGGGGAAGGTGCCAGACAGGAGTTCTCCTGGTAGTTTTTACACTACCTTGGTAGGCAGCTGAAAGGCACCACAAAAGTTGTTCTACCTGCTTTCTGGGCTGAGATGGGGAAACGCTGAATTTTGGAGTCGGCTGGTGACAAAATGTTCCAAACACACCCCATGCACAACTCCACCACGGAAGGTGCCAGACAGGAGTTCTCCTGGTAGTTTTTACACTACCTTGGTAGGCATCTGAAAGACACGACAAAACTTGTTCTACCTGCTTTCTGGGCTGAGATGGGGAACCGCTGAATTTTGGACTCGGCTGGTGACAAAATGTTCCAAAAACACCCCATGCACAACTCCACTGGGGAAGGTGCCAGACAGGAATTCTCTTAGTAGTTTTTACACTACCTTGGTAGGCATCTAAAAGACACCACAAAAGTTGTTCTACCTGCTTTCTGGGCTGAGATGGGGAAACGCTGAATTTTGGACTCGGCCGGTGACAAAATGTTCCAAACACACCCCATGCACAACTCCACCGGGGAAGGTGCCAGACAGGAGTTCTCCTGGTAGTTTTTACACTACCTTGGTAGGCATCTGAAAGACACCACAAAAGTTGTTCTACCTGCTTTCTGGGCTGAGATGGGGAACCGCTGAATTTTGGAGTCGGCCGGTGACAAAATGTTCCAAAAACACCCCATGCACAACTCCACCGGGGAAGGTGCCAGACAGGAGTTCTCCTTTTAGTTTTTACACTACCTTGGTAGGCATCTGAAAGACACCACAAAAGTTGTTCTACCTGCTTTCTGGGCTGAGATGGGGAACCGCTGAATTTTGGACTCGGCTGGTGAAAAATGTTCCAAACACACCCCATGCACAACTCCACCGGGGAAGGTGCCAGACAGGAGTTCTCTTAGTAGTTTTTACACTACCTTGGTAGGCATCTGAAAGACACCACAAAAGTTGTTCTACCTGCTTTCTGGGCTGAGATGGGGAACCGCTGAATTTTGGACTCGGCCGGTGACAAAATGTTCCAAACACACCCCATGCACAACTCCACCGGGGAAGGTGCCAGACAGGAGTTCTCCTGGTAGTTTTTACACTACCTTGGTAGGCATCTGAAAGACACCACAAAAGTTGTTCTACCTGCTTTCTGGGCTGAGATGGGGAATCGCTGAATTTTGGAGTCGGCTGGTGACAAAATGTTCCAAACACACCCCATGCACAACTCCACCACGGAAGGTGCCAGACAGGAGTTCTCCTGGTAGTTTTTACATTGCTCCGGTAGGCATCTGAAAGACACCACAAAAGTTGTTCTACCTGCTTTCTGGGCTGAGATGGGGAACCGCTGAATTTTGGACTCGGCTGGTGACAAAATGTTCCAAACACACCCCATGCACAACTCCACCACGGAAGGTGCCAGACAGGAGTTCTCTTGGTAGTTTTTACACTACCTTGGTAGGCAGCTGAAAGGCACCACAAAAGTTGTTCTACCTGCTTTGTGGGCTGAGATGGGGAACCGCTGAATTTTGGAGTCGGCCGGTGACAAAATGTTCCAAACACACCCCATGCACAACTCCACCGGGGAAGGTGCCAGACAGGAGTTCTCCTGGTAGTTTTTACACTACTTTGGTAGGCATCTGAAAGACACTAGAAAAGTTGTTCTACCTGCTTTCTGGGCTGAGATGGGGAATCGCTGAATTTTGGACTCGGCCGGTGACAAAATGTTCCAAACACACCCCATGCACAACTCCACCGGGGAAGGTGCCAGGCAGGAGTTCTCCTGGTAGTTTTTACATTGCTCCGGTAGGCATCTGAAAGACACCACAAAAGTTGTTCTACCTGCTTTCTGGGCTGAGATGGGGAACCGCTGAATTTTGGACTCGGCCGGTGACAAAATGTTCCACAGACACCCCATGCACAACTCCACCGGGGAAGGTGCCAGGAACGAATTCTGTTGGTAGTTTTTACACTACCTTGGTAGGCAGCTGAAAGGCACAAGAAAAGTTGTTGTACCTGCTTTCTGGGCTGAGATGGGGAACCGCTGAATTTTGGACTCGGCCGGTGACAAAATGTTCCAAACACACCCCATGCACAACTCCACCGGGGAAGGTGCCAGGAACGAATTCTGTTGGTAGTTTTTACACTACCTTGGTTGGCATTTGAAAGACACCAAAAAACTTGTTCTACCTGCTTTCTGGGCTGAGATGGGGAACCGCTGAATTTTGGACTCGGCCGGTGACAAAATGTTCCAAACACACCCCATGCACAACTCCACCGGGGAAGGTGCCAGGAACGAATTCTTTTGGTAGTTTTTACACTACCTTGGTAGGAAGCTGAAAGGCACAAGAAAAGTTGTTGTACCTGCTTTCTGGGCTGAGATGGGGAACCGCTGAATTTTGGAGTCGGCCGGTGACAAAATGTTCCAAACACACCCCATGCACAACTCCACCGGGGAAGGTGCCAGACAGGAGTTCTCCTGGTAGTTTTTACACTACCTTGGTAGGCATCTGAAAGACACCACAAAAGTTGTTCTACCTGCTTTCTGGGCTGAGATGGGGAAACGCTGAATTTTGGACTCGGCCGGTGACAAAATGTTCCAAACACACCCCATGCACAACTCCACCGGGGAAGGTGCCAGACAGGAGTTCTCTTAGTAGTTTTTACACTACCTTGGTAGGCATCTGAAAGACACCACAAAAGTTGTTCTACCTGCTTTCTGGGCTGAGATGGGGAACCGCTGAATTTTGGACTCGGCTGGTGACAAAATGTTCCAAACACACCCCATGCACAACTCCACCACGGAAGGTGCCAGACAGGAGTTCTCTTGGTAGTTTTTACACTACCTTGGTAGGCAGCTGAAAGGCACCACAAAAGTTGTTCTACCTGCTTTGTGGGCTGAGATGGGGAACCGCTGAATTTTGGAGTCGGCTGGTGACAAAATGTTCCAAACACACCCCATGCACAACTCCACCACGGAAGGTGCCAGACAGGAGTTCTCCTGGTAGTTTTTACACTACCTTGGTAGGCATCTGAAAGACACCAGAAAAGTTGTTCTACCTGCTTTCTGGGCTGAGATGGGGAATCGCTGAATTTTGGACTCGGCCGGTGACAAAATGTTCCAAACACACCCCATGCACAACTCCACCGGGGAAGGTGCCAGGCAGGAGTTCTCCTGATAGTTTTTACACTACCTTGGTAGGCATCTGAAAGACACCACAAAAGTTGTTCTACCTGCTTTCTGGGCTGAGATGGGGAATCGCTGAATTTTGGAGTCGGCTGGTGACAAAATGTTCCAAAGACACCCCATGCACAACTCCACCGGGGAAGGTGCCAGACAGGAGTTCTCCTGGTAGTTTTTACATTGCTCCGGTAGGCATCTGAAAGACACCACAAAAGTTGTTCTACCTGCTTTCTGGGCTGAGATGGGGAACCGCTGAATTTTGGACTCGGCCGGTGACAAAATGTTCCACAGACACCCCATGCACAACTCCACCGGGGAAGGTGCCAGGAACGAATTCTGTTGGTAGTTTTTACACTACCTTGGTAGGCAGCTGAAAGGCACAAGAAAAGTTGTTGTACCTGCTTTCTGGGCTGAGATGGGGAAACGCTGAATTTTGGAGTCGGCCGGTGACAAAATGTTCCAAACACACCCCATGCACAACTCCACCGGGGAAGGTGCCAGACAGGAGTTCTCCTGGTAGTTTTTACACTACCTTGGTAGGCATCTGAAAGACACCACAGAAGTTGTTCTACCTGCTTTCTGGGCTGAGATGGGGAATCGCTGAATTTTGGAGTCGGCCGGTGACAAAATGTTCCAAACACACCCCATGCACAACTCCACCGGGGAAGGTGCCAGACAGGAGTTCTCCTGGTAGTTTTTACACTACCTTGGTAGGCATCTGAAAGACACCAGAAAAGTTGTTCTACCTGCTTTCTGGGCTGAGATGGGGAATCGCTGAATTTTGGAGTCGGCTGGTGACAAAATGTTCCAAACACACCCCATGCACAACTCCACCGGGGAAGGTGCCAGACAGGAGTTCTCTTAGTAGTTTTTACACTACCTTGGTAGGCATCTGAAAGACACCACAAAAGTTGTTCTACCTGCTTTCTGGGCTGAGATGGGGAACCGCTGAATTTTGGACTCGGCCGGTGACAAAATGTTCCAAACACACCCCATGCACAACTCCACCGGGGAAGGTGCCAGGAACGAATTCTTTTGGTAGTTTTTACACTACCTTGGTAGGAAGCTGAAAGGCACAAGAAAAGTTGTTGTACCTGCTTTCTGGGCTGAGATGGGGAACCGCTGAATTTTGGACTCGGCCGGTGACAAAATGTTCCAAACACACCCCATGCACAACACCACCGGGGAAGGTGCCAGACAGGAGTTCTCCTGGTAGTTTTTACACTACCTTGGTAGGCATCTGAAAGACACCACAAAAGTTGTTCTACCTGCTTTCTGGGCTGAGATGGGGAAACGCTGAATTTTGGAGTCGGCCGGTGACAAAATGTTCCAAACACACCCCATGCACAACTCCACCGGGGAAGGTGCCAGACAGGAGTTCTCTTGGTAGTTTTTACACTACCTTGGTAGGCATCTGAAAGACACCACAAAAGTTGTTCTACCTGCTTTCTGGGCTGAGATGGGGAACCGCTGAATTTTGGACTCGGCTGGTGACAAAATGTTCCAAACACACCCCATGCACAACTCCACCGGGGAAGGTGCCAGACAGGAGTTCTCTTAGTAGTTTTTACACTACCTTGGTAGGCATCTGAAAGACACCACAAAAGTTGTTCTACCTGCTTTCTGGGCTGAGATGGGGAACCGCTGAATTTTGGACTCGGCTGGTGACAAAATGTTCCAAACACACCCCATGCACAACTCCACCACGGAAGGTGCCAGACAGGAGTTCTCTTGGTAGTTTTTACACTACCTTGGTAGGCAGCTGAAAGGCACCACAAAAGTTGTTCTACCTGCTTTGTGGGCTGAGATGGGGAACCGCTGAATTTTGGAGTCGGCTGGTGACAAAATGTTCCAAACACACCCCATGCACAACTCCACCACGGAAGGTGCCAGACAGGAGTTCTCCTGGTAGTTTTTACACTACCTTGGTAGGCATCTGAAAGACACCACAAAAGTTGTTCTACCTGCTTTCTGGGCTGAGATGGGGAATCGCTGAATTTTGGACTCGGCCGGTGACAAAATGTTCCAAACACACCCCATGCACAACTCCACCGGGGAAGGTGCCAGGCAGGAGTTCTCCTGATAGTTTTTACACTACCTTGGTAGGCATCTGAAAGACACCACAAAAGTTGTTCTACCTGCTTTCTGGGCTGAGATGGGGAATCGCTGAATTTTGGAGTCGGCTGGTGACAAAATGTTCCAAACACACCCCATGCACAACTCCACCGGGGAAGGTGCCAGGAACGAATTCTGTTGGTAGTTTTTACATTGCTCCGGTAGGCATCTGAAAGACACCACAAAAGTTGTTCTACCTGCTTTGTGGGCTGAGATGGGGAACCGCTGAATTTTGGACTCGGCCGGTGACAAAATGTTCCACAGACACCCCATGCACAACTCCACCGGGGAAGGTGCCAGGAACGAATTCTGTTGGTAGTTTTTACACTACCTTGGTAGGCAGCTGAAAGGCACAAGAAAAGTTGTTGTACCTGCTTTCTGGGCTGAGATGGGGAAACGCTGAATTTTGGAGTCGGCCGTTGACAAAATGTTCCAAACACACCCCATGCAGAACTCCACCGGGGAAGGTGCCAGACAGGAGTTCTCCTGGTAGTTTTTACACTACCTTGGTAGGCATCTGAAAGACACCACAGAAGTTGTTCTACCTGCTTTCTGGGCTGAGATGGGGAAACGCTGAATTTTGGAGTCGGCTGGTGACAAAATGTTCCAAACACACCCCATGCAAAACTCCACCGGGGAAGGTGCCAGACAGGAGTTCTCTTAGTAGTTTTTACACTACCTTGGTAGGCATCTGAAAGACACCACAAAAGTTGTTCTTCCTGCTTTCTGGGCTGAGATGGGGAACCGCTGAATTTTGGAGTCGGCCGGTGACAAAATGTTCCAAACACACCCCATGCACAACTCCACCGGGGAAGGTGCCAGACAAGCGTTCTCTTGGTAGTTTCTACACTACCTTGGTAGGCATTTGAAAGGCACCACAAAAGTTGTTCTACCTGCTTTCTGGGCTGAGATGGGGAACAGCTGAATTTTGGACTCGGCTGGTGACAAAATGTTCCAAAGACACCCCCTGCACAACTCCACCGGGGAAGGTGCCAGACAGGAGTTCTCCTGGTAGTTTTTACATTGCTCCGGTAGGCATCTGAAAGACACCACAAAAGTTGTTCTACCTGCTTTCTGGGCTGAGATGGGGAACCGCTGAATTTTGGAGTCGGCTGGTGACAAAATGTTCCAAACACACCCCATGCACACCTCCACCGGGGAAGGTGCCAGAAACGAATTCTGTTGGTAGTTTTTACACTACCTTGGTAGGCAGCTGAAAGGCACCACAAAAGTTGTTCTTCCTGCTTTCTGGGCTGAGATGGGGAACCGCTGAATTTTGGAGTCGGCCGGTGACAAAATGTTCCAAAGACACCCCATGCACAACTCCACCGGGGAAGGTGCCAGACAAGTGTTCTCTTGGTAGTTTCTACACTACCTTGGTAGGCATTTGAAAGGCACCACAAAAGTTGTTCTACCTGCTTTCTGGGCTGAGATGGGGAACAGCTGAATTTTGGACTCGGCTGGTGACAAAATGTTCCAAAGACACCCCCTGCACAACTCCACCGGGGAAGGTGCCAGACAGGAGTTCTCCTGGTAGTTTTTACATTGCTCCGGTAGGCATCTGAAAGACACCACAAAAGTTGTTCTACCTGCTTTCTGGGCTGAGATGGGGAATCGCTGAATTTTGGACTCGGCCGGTGACAAAATGTTCCAAACACACCCCCTGCACAACTCCACCGGGGAAGGTGCCAGGAACGAATTCTGTTGGTAGTTTTTACACTACCTTGGTAGGCAGCTGAAAGGCACAAGAAAAGTTGTTCTTCCTGCTTTCTGGGCTGAGATGGGGAATCGCTGAATTTTGGACTCGGCCGGTGACAAAATGTTCCAAAGACACCCCATGCACAACTCCACCGGGGAAGGTGCCAGACAAGCGTTCTCTTGGTAGTTTCTACACTACCTTGGTAGGCATTTGAAAGGCACAAGAAAAGTTGTTCTACCTGCTTTCTGGGCTGAGATGGGGAAACGCTGAATTTTGGAGTCGGCTGGTGACAAAATGTTCCAAACACACCCCATGCACAACTCCACCGGGGAAGGTGCCAGGAACGAATTCTGTTGGTAGTTTTTACACTACCTTGGTAGGCATTTGAAAGACACCAAAAAACTTGTTCTACCTGCTTTCTGGGCTGAGATGGGGAACCGCTGAATTTTGGACTCGGCCGGTGACAAAATGTTCCAAACACACCCCATGCACAACTCCACCGGGGAAGGTGCCAGGCAGGAGTTCTCCTGGTAGTTTTTACATTGCTCCGGTAGGCATCTGAAAGACACCACAAAAGTTGTTCTACCTGCTTTCTGGGCTGAGATGGGGAACCGCTGAATTTTGGACTCGGCTGGTGACAAAATGTTCCAAACACACCCCATGCACAACTCCACCGGGGAAGGTGCCAGACAGGAGTTCTCTTGGTAGTTTTTACACTACCTTGGTAGGCAGCTGAAAGGCACCACAAAAGTTGTTCTACCTGCTTTGTGGGCTGAGATGGGGAACCGCTGAATTTTGGAGTCGGCCGGTGACAAAATGTTCCAAACACACCCCATGCACAACTCCACCACGGAAGGTGCCAGACAGGAGTTCTCCTGGTAGTTTTTACACTACCTTGGTAGGCATCTGAAAGACACCAGAAAAGTTGTTCTACCTGCTTTCTGGGCTGAGATGGGGAATCGCTGAATTTTGGACTCGGCCGGTGACAAAATGTTCCAAACACACCCCATGCACAACTCCACCGGGGAAGGTGCCAGGCAGGAGTTCTCCTGGTAGTTTTTACATTGCTCCGGTAGGCATCTGAAAGACACCACAAAAGTTGTTCTACCTGCTTTCTGGGCTGAGATGGGGAACCGCTGAATTTTGGACTCGGCCGGTGACAAAATGTTCCAAACACACCCCATGCACAACTCCACCGGGGAAGGTGCCAGGAACGAATTCTTTTGGTAGTTTTTACACTACCTTGGTAGGAAGCTGAAAGGCACAAGAAAAGTTGTTGTACCTGCTTTCTGGGCTGAGATGGGGAACCGCTGAATTTTGGAGTCGGCCGGTGACAAAATGTTCCAAACACACCCCATGCACAACTCCACCGGGGAAGGTGCCAGACAGGAGTTCTCCTGGTAGTTTTTACACTACCTTGGTAGGCATCTGAAAGACACCACAAAAGTTGTTCTACCTGCTTTCTGGGCTGAGATGGGGAAACGCTGAATTTTGGAGTCGGCCGGTGACAAAATGTTCCAAACACACCCCATGCACAACTCCACCGGGGAAGGTGCCAGACAGGAGTTCTCTTAGTAGTTTTTACACTACCTTGGTAGGCATCTGAAAGACACCAGAAAAGTTGTTCTACCTGCTTTCTGGGCTGAGATGGGGAACCGCTGAATTTTGGACTCGGCTGGTGACAAAATGTTCCAAACACACCCCATGCACAACTCCACCACGGAAGGTGCCAGACAGGAGTTCTCTTGGTAGTTTTTACACTACCTTGGTAGGCAGCTGAAAGGCACCACAAAAGTTGTTCTACCTGCTTTGTGGGCTGAGATGGGGAACCGCTGAATTTTGGAGTCGGCTGGTGACAAAATGTTCCAAACACACCCCATGCACAACTCCACCACGGAAGGTGCCAGACAGGAGTTCTCCTGGTAGTTTTTACACTACCTTGGTAGGCATCTGAAAGACACCAGAAAAGTTGTTCTACCTGCTTTCTGGGCTGAGATGGGGAATCGCTGAATTTTGGACTCGGCCGGTGACAAAATGTTCCAAACACACCCCATGCACAACTCCACCGGGGAAGGTGCCAGGCAGGAGTTCTCCTGATAGTTTTTACACTACCTTGGTAGGCATCTGAAAGACACCACAAAAGTTGTTCTACCTGCTTTCTGGGCTGAGATGGGGAATCGCTGAATTTTGGAGTCGGCTGGTGACAAAATGTTCCAAACACACCCCATGCACAACTCCACCACGGAAGGTGCCAGACAGGAGTTCTCCTGGTAGTTTTTACACTACCTTGGTAGGAAGCTGAAAGGCACAAGAAAAGTTGTTGTACCTGCTTTCTGGGCTGAGATGGGGAACCGCTGAATTTTGGACTCGGCCGGTGACAAAATGTTCCAAACACACCCCATGCACAACACCACCGGGGAAGGTGCCAGACAGGAGTTCTCCTGGTAGTTTTTACACTACCTTGGTAGGCATCTGAAAGACACCACAAAAGTTGTTCTACCTGCTTTCTGGGCTGAGATGGGGAACCGCTGAATTTTGGACTCGGCTGGTGACAAAATGTTCCAAACACACCCCATGCACAACTCCACCACGGAAGGTGCCAGACAGGAGTTCTCCTGGTAGTTTTTACACTACCTTGGTAGGCATCTGAAAGACACCAGAAAAGTTGTTCTACCTGCTTTCTGGGCTGAGATGGGGAATCGCTGAATTTTGGACTCGGCCGGTGACAAAATGTTCCAAACACACCCCATGCACAACTCCACCGGGGAAGGTGCCAGGCAGGAGTTCTCCTGATAGTTTTTACACTACCTTGGTAGGCATCTGAAAGACACCACAAAAGTTGTTCTACCTGCTTTCTGGGCTGAGATGGGGAATCGCTGAATTTTGGAGTCGGCTGGTGACAAAATGTTCCAAACACACCCCATGCACAACTCCACCGGGGAAGGTGCCAGACAGGAGTTCTCCTGGTAGTTTTTACATTGCTCCGGTAGGCATCTGAAAGACACCACAAAAGTTGTTCTACCTGCTTTCTGGGCTGAGATGGGGAACCGCTGAATTTTGGACTCGGCCGGTGACAAAATGTTCCACAGACACCCCATGCACAACTCCACCGGGGAAGGTGCCAGGAACGAATTCTGTTGGTAGTTTTTACACTACCTTGGTAGGCAGCTGAAAGGCACAAGAAAAGTTGTTGTACCTGCTTTCTGGGCTGAGATGGGGAAACGCTGAATTTTGGAGTCGGCCGGTGACAAAATGTTCCAAACACACCCCATGCAGAACTCCACCGGGGAAGGTGCCAGACAGGAGTTCTCCTGGTAGTTTTTACACTACCTTGGTAGGCATCTGAAAGACACCACAGAAGTTGTTCTACCTGCTTTCTGGGCTGAGATGGGGAAACGCTGAATTTTGGAGTCGGCCGGTGACAAAATGTTCCAAACACACCCCATGCAAAACTCCACCGGGGAAGGTGCCAGACAGGAGTTCTCTTAGTAGTTTTTACACTACCTTGGTAGGCATCTGAAAGACACCACAAAAGTTGTTCTTCCTGCTTTCTGGGCTGAGATGGGGAACCGCTGAATTTTGGAGTCGGCCGGTGACAAAATGTTCCAAACACACCCCATGCACAACTCCACCGGGGAAGGTGCCAGACAAGCGTTCTCTTGGTAGTTTCTACACTACCTTGGTAGGCATTTGAAAGGCACCACAAAAGTTGTTCTACCTGCTTTCTGGGCTGAGATGGGGAACAGCTGAATTTTGGACTCGGCTGGTGACAAAATGTTCCAAAGACACCCCCTGCACAACTCCACCGGGGAAGGTGCCAGACAGGAGTTCTCCTGGTAGTTTTTACATTGCTCCGGTAGGCATCTGAAAGACACCACAAAAGTTGTTCTACCTGCTTTCTGGGCTGAGATGGGGAATCGCTGAATTTTGGACTCGGCCGGTGACAAAATGTTCCAAACACACCCCCTGCACAACTCCACCGGGGAAGGTGCCAGACAGGAGTTCTCCTGGTAGTTTTTACACTACCTTGGTAGGCAGCTGAAAGGCACCACAAAAGTTGTTCTTCCTGCTTTCTGGGCTGAGATGGGGAATCGCTGAATTTTGGACTCGGCCGGTGACAAAATGTTCCAAAGACACCCCATGCACAACTCCACCGGGGAAGGTGCCAGACAAGCGTTCTCTTGGTAGTTTCTACACTACCTTGGTAGGCATTTGAAAGGCACAAGAAAAGTTGTTCTACCTGCTTTCTGGGCTGAGATGGGGAAACGCTGAATTTTGGAGTCGGCTGGTGACAAAAAGTTCCAAACACACCCCATGCACAACTCCACCGGGGAAGGTGCCAGGAACGAATTCTGTTGGTAGTTTTTACACTACCTTGGTAGGCATTTGAAAGACACCAAAAAACTTGTTCTACCTGCTTTCTGGGCTGAGATGGGGAACCGCTGAATTTTGGACTCGGCCGGTGACAAAATGTTCCAAACACACCCCATGCACAACTCCACCGGGGAAGGTGCCAGGAACGAATTCTTTTGGTAGTTTTTACACTACCTTGGTAGGCAGCTGAAAGGCACAAGAAAAGTTGTTGTACCTGCTTTCTGGGCTGAGATGGGGAACGGCTGAATTTTGGACTCGGCCGGTGACAAAATGTTCCAAACACACCCCATGCACAACTCCACCGGGGAAGGTGCCAGACAGGAGTTCTCCTGGTAGTTTTTACACTACCTTGGTAGGCATCTGAAAGACACCACAAAAGTTGTTCTACCTGCTTTCTGGGCTGAGATGGGGAAACGCTGAATTTTGGAGTCGGCCGGTGACAAAATGTTCCAAACACACCCCATGCACAACTCCACCACGGAAGGTGCCAGACAGGAGTTCTCCTGGTAGTTTTTACATTGCTCCGGTAGGCATCTGAAAGACACCACAAAAGTTGTTCTACCTGCTTTCTGGGCTGAGATGGGGAACCGCTGAATTTTGGACTCGGCTGGTGACAAAATGTTCCAAACACACCCCATGCACAACTCCACCACGGAAGGTGCCAGACAGGAGTTCTCTTGGTAGTTTTTACACTACCTTGGTAGGCAGCTGAAAGGCACCACAAAAGTTGTTCTACCTGCTTTGTGGGCTGAGATGGGGAACCGCTGAATTTTGGAGTCGGCCGGTGACAAAATGTTCCAAACACACCCCATGCACAACTCCACCGGGGAAGGTGCCAGACAGGAGTTCTCCTGGTAGTTTTTACACTACTTTGGTAGGCATCTGAAAGACACTAGAAAAGTTGTTCTACCTGCTTTCTGGGCTGAGATGGGGAATCGCTGAATTTTGGACTCGGCCGGTGACAAAATGTTCCAAACACACCCCATGCACAACTCCACCGGGGAAGGTGCCAGGCAGGAGTTCTCCTGGTAGTTTTTACATTGCTCCGGTAGGCATCTGAAAGACACCACAAAAGTTGTTCTACCTGCTTTCTGGGCTGAGATGGGGAACCGCTGAATTTTGGACTCGGCCGGTGACAAAATGTTCCACAGACACCCCATGCACAACTCCACCGGGGAAGGTGCCAGGAACGAATTCTGTTGGTAGTTTTTACACTACCTTGGTAGGCAGCTGAAAGGCACAAGAAAAGTTGTTGTACCTGCTTTCTGGGCTGAGATGGGGAACCGCTGAATTTTGGACTCGGCCGGTGACAAAATGTTCCAAACACACCCCATGCACAACTCCACCGGGGAAGGTGCCAGGAACGAATTCTCCTGGTAGTTTTTACACTACCTTGGTAGGCATCTGAAAGACACCAAAAAACTTGTTCTACCTGCTTTCTGGGCTGAGATGGGGAACCGCTGAATTTTGGACTCGGCCGGTGACAAAATGTTCCAAACACACCCCATGCACAACTCCACCGGGGAAGGTGCCAGGAACGAATTCTTTTGGTAGTTTTTACACTACCTTGGTAGGAAGCTGAAAGACACCACAAAAGTTGTTCTACCTGCTTTCTGGGCTGAGATGGGGAACCGCTGAATTTTGGACTCGGCTGGTGACAAAATGTTCCAAACACACCCCATGCACAACTCCACCACGGAAGGTGCCAGACAGGAGTTCTCTTGGTAGTTTTTACACTACCTTGGTAGGCAGCTGAAAGGCACCACAAAAGTTGTTCTACCTGCTTTGTGGGCTGAGATGGGGAACCGCTGAATTTTGGAGTCGGCTGGTGACAAAATGTTCCAAACACACCCCATGCACAACTCCACCACGGAAGGTGCCAGACAGGAGTTCTCCTGGTAGTTTTTACACTACCTTGGTAGGCATCTGAAAGACACCAGAAAAGTTGTTCTACCTGCTTTCTGGGCTGAGATGGGGAATCGCTGAATTTTGGACTCGGCCGGTGACAAAATGTTCCAAACACACCCCATGCACAACTCCACCGGGGAAGGTGCCAGGCAGGAGTTCTCCTGATAGTTTTTACACTACCTTGGTAGGCATCTGAAAGACACCACAAAAGTTGTTCTACCTGCTTTCTGGGCTGAGATGGGGAATCGCTGAATTTTGGAGTCGGCTGGTGACAAAATGTTCCAAAGACACCCCATGCACAACTCCACCGGGGAAGGTGCCAGACAGGAGTTCTCCTGGTAGTTTTTACATTGCTCCGGTAGGCATCTGAAAGACACCACAAAAGTTGTTCTACCTGCTTTCTGGGCTGAGATGGGGAACCGCTGAATTTTGGACTCGGCCGGTGACAAAATGTTCCACAGACACCCCATGCACAACTCCACCGGGGAAGGTGCCAGGAACGAATTCTGTTGGTAGTTTTTACACTACCTTGGTAGGCAGCTGAAAGGCACAAGAAAAGTTGTTGTACCTGCTTTCTGGGCTGAGATGGGGAAACGCTGAATTTTGGAGTCGGCCGGTGACAAAATGTTCCAAACACACCCCATGCACAACTCCACCGGGGAAGGTGCCAGACAGGAGTTCTCCTGGTAGTTTTTACACTACCTTGGTAGGCATCTGAAAGACACCACAGAAGTTGTTCTACCTGCTTTCTGGGCTGAGATGGGGAATCGCTGAATTTTGGAGTCGGCCGGTGACAAAATGTTCCAAACACACCCCATGCACAACTCCACCGGGGAAGGTGCCAGACAGGAGTTCTCCTGGTAGTTTTTACACTACCTTGGTAGGCATCTGAAAGACACCAGAAAAGTTGTTCTACCTGCTTTCTGGGCTGAGATGGGGAATCGCTGAATTTTGGAGTCGGCTGGTGACAAAATGTTCCAAACACACCCCATGCACAACTCCACCGGGGAAGGTGCCAGACAGGAGTTCTCTTAGTAGTTTTTACACTACCTTGGTAGGCATCTGAAAGACACCACAAAAGTTGTTCTACCTGCTTTCTGGGCTGAGATGGGGAACCGCTGAATTTTGGACTCGGCCGGTGACAAAATGTTCCAAACACACCCCATGCACAACTCCACCGGGGAAGGTGCCAGGAACGAATTCTTTTGGTAGTTTTTACACTACCTTGGTAGGAAGCTGAAAGGCACAAGAAAAGTTGTTGTACCTGCTTTCTGGGCTGAGATGGGGAAACGCTGAATTTTGGACTCGGCCGGTGACAAAATGTTCCAAACACACCCCATGCACAACACCACCGGGGAAGGTGCCAGACAGGAGTTCTCCTGGTAGTTTTTACACTACCTTGGTAGGCATCTGAAAGACACCACAAAAGTTGTTCTACCTGCTTTCTGGGCTGAGATGGGGAAACGCTGAATTTTGGAGTCGGCCGGTGACAAAATGTTCCAAACACACCCCATGCACAACTCCACCGGGGAAGGTGCCAGACAGGAGTTCTCTTGGTAGTTTTTACACTACCTTGGTAGGCATCTGAAAGACACCACAAAAGTTGTTCTACCTGCTTTCTGGGCTGAGATGGGGAACCGCTGAATTTTGGACTCGGCTGGTGACAAAATGTTCCAAACACACCCCATGCACAACTCCACCGGGGAAGGTGCCAGACAGGAGTTCTCTTAGTAGTTTTTACACTACCTTGGTAGGCATCTGAAAGACACCACAAAAGTTGTTCTACCTGCTTTCTGGGCTGAGATGGGGAACCGCTGAATTTTGGACTCGGCTGGTGACAAAATGTTCCAAACACACCCCATGCACAACTCCACCACGGAAGGTGCCAGACAGGAGTTCTCTTGGTAGTTTTTACACTACCTTGGTAGGCAGCTGAAAGGCACCACAAAAGTTGTTCTACCTGCTTTGTGGGCTGAGATGGGGAACCGCTGAATTTTGGAGTCGGCTGGTGACAAAATGTTCCAAACACACCCCATGCACAACTCCACCACGGAAGGTGCCAGACAGGAGTTCTCCTGGTAGTTTTTACACTACCTTGGTAGGCATCTGAAAGACACCACAAAAGTTGTTCTACCTGCTTTCTGGGCTGAGATGGGGAATCGCTGAATTTTGGACTCGGCCGGTGACAAAATGTTCCAAACACACCCCATGCACAACTCCACCGGGGAAGGTGCCAGGCAGGAGTTCTCCTGATAGTTTTTACACTACCTTGGTAGGCATCTGAAAGACACCACAAAAGTTGTTCTACCTGCTTTCTGGGCTGAGATGGGGAATCGCTGAATTTTGGAGTCGGCTGGTGACAAAATGTTCCAAACACACCCCATGCACAACTCCACCGGGGAAGGTGCCAGACAGGAGTTCTCCTGGTAGTTTTTACATTGCTCCGGTAGGCATCTGAAAGACACCACAAAAGTTGTTCTACCTGCTTTCTGGGCTGAGATGGGGAACCGCTGAATTTTGGACTCGGCCGGTGACAAAATGTTCCACAGACACCCCATGCACAACTCCACCGGGGAAGGTGCCAGGAACGAATTCTGTTGGTAGTTTTTACACTACCTTGGTAGGCAGCTGAAAGGCACAAGAAAAGTTGTTGTACCTGCTTTCTGGGCTGAGATGGGGAAACGCTGAATTTTGGAGTCGGCCGTTGACAAAATGTTCCAAACACACCCCATGCAGAACTCCACCGGGGAAGGTGCCAGACAGGAGTTCTCCTGGTAGTTTTTACACTACCTTGGTAGGCATCTGAAAGACACCACAGAAGTTGTTCTACCTGCTTTCTGGGCTGAGATGGGGAAACGCTGAATTTTGGAGTCGGCCGGTGACAAAATGTTCCAAACACACCCCATGCAAAACTCCACCGGGGAAGGTGCCAGACAGGAGTTCTCTTAGTAGTTTTTACACTACCTTGGTAGGCATCTGAAAGACACCACAAAAGTTGTTCTTCCTGCTTTCTGGGCTGAGATGGGGAACCGCTGAATTTTGGAGTCGGCCGGTGACAAAATGTTCCAAACACACCCCATGCACAACTCCACCGGGGAAGGTGCCAGACAAGCGTTCTCTTGGTAGTTTCTACACTACCTTGGTAGGCATTTGAAAGGCACCACAAAAGTTGTTCTACCTGCTTTCTGGGCTGAGATGGGGAACAGCTGAATTTTGGACTCGGCTGGTGACAAAATGTTCCAAAGACACCCCCTGCACAACTCCACCGGGGAAGGTGCCAGACAGGAGTTCTCCTGGTAGTTTTTACATTGCTCCGGTAGGCATCTGAAAGACACCACAAAAGTTGTTCTACCTGCTTTCTGGGCTGAGATGGGGAACCGCTGAATTTTGGAGTCGGCCGGTGACAAAATGTTCCAAACACACCCCATGCACACCTCCACCGGGGAAGGTGCCAGAAACGAATTCTGTTGGTAGTTTTTACACTACCTTGGTAGGCAGCTGAAAGGCACCACAAAAGTTGTTCTTCCTGCTTTCTGGGCTGAGATGGGGAACCGCTGAATTTTGGAGTCGGCCGGTGACAAAATGTTCCAAAGACACCCCATGCACAACTCCACCGGGGAAGGTGCCAGACAAGTGTTCTCTTGGTAGTTTCTACACTACCTTGGTAGGCATTTGAAAGGCACCACAAAAGTTGTTCTACCTGCTTTCTGGGCTGAGATGGGGAACAGCTGAATTTTGGACTCGGCTGGTGACAAAATGTTCCAAAGACACCCCCTGCACAACTCCACCGGGGAAGGTGCCAGACAGGAGTTCTCCTGGTAGTTTTTACATTGCTCCGGTAGGCATCTGAAAGACACCACAAAAGTTGTTCTACCTGCTTTCTGGGCTGAGATGGGGAATCGCTGAATTTTGGACTCGGCCGGTGACAAAATGTTCCAAACACACCCCCTGCACAACTCCACCGGGGAAGGTGCCAGGAACGAATTCTGTTGGTAGTTTTTACACTACCTTGGTAGGCAGCTGAAAGGCACAAGAAAAGTTGTTCTTCCTGCTTTCTGGGCTGAGATGGGGAATCGCTGAATTTTGGACTCGGCCGGTGACAAAATGTTCCAAAGACACCCCATGCACAACTCCACCGGGGAAGGTGCCAGACAAGCGTTCTCTTGGTAGTTTCTACACTACCTTGGTAGGCATTTGAAAGGCACAAGAAAAGTTGTTCTACCTGCTTTCTGGGCTGAGATGGGGAAACGCTGAATTTTGGAGTCGGCTGGTGACAAAATGTTCCAAACACACCCCATGCACAACTCCACCGGGGAAGGTGCCAGGAACGAATTCTGTTGGTAGTTTTTACACTACCTTGGTAGGCATTTGAAAGACACCAAAAAACTTGTTCTACCTGCTTTCTGGGCTGAGATGGGGAACCGCTGAATTTTGGACTCGGCCGGTGACAAAATGTCCCAAACACACCCCATGCACAACTCCACCGGGGAAGGTGCCAGGCAGGAGTTCTCCTGGTAGTTTTTACATTGCTCCGGTAGGCATCTGAAAGACACCACAAAAGTTGTTCTACCTGCTTTCTGGGCTGAGATGGGGAACCGCTGAATTTTGGACTCGGCTGGTGACAAAATGTTCCAAACACACCCCATGCACAACTCCACCGGGGAAGGTGCCAGACAGGAGTTCTCTTGGTAGTTTTTACACTACCTTGGTAGGCAGCTGAAAGGCACCACAAAAGTTGTTCTACCTGCTTTGTGGGCTGAGATGGGGAACCGCTGAATTTTGGAGTCGGCCGGTGACAAAATGTTCCAAACACACCCCATGCACAACTCCACCACGGAAGGTGCCAGACAGGAGTTCTCCTGGTAGTTTTTACACTACCTTGGTAGGCATCTGAAAGACACCAGAAAAGTTGTTCTACCTGCTTTCTGGGCTGAGATGGGGAATCGCTGAATTTTGGACTCGGCCGGTGACAAAATGTTCCAAACACACCCCATGCACAACTCCACCGGGGAAGGTGCCAGGCAGGAGTTCTCCTGGTAGTTTTTACATTGCTCCGGTAGGCATCTGAAAGACACCACAAAAGTTGTTCTACCTGCTTTCTGGGCTGAGATGGGGAACCGCTGAATTTTGGACTCGGCCGGTGACAAAATGTTCCAAACACACCCCATGCACAACTCCACCGGGGAAGGTGCCAGGAACGAATTCTTTTGGTAGTTTTTACACTACCTTGGTAGGAAGCTGAAAGGCACAAGAAAAGTTGTTGTACCTGCTTTCTGGGCTGAGATGGGGAACCGCTGAATTTTGGAGTCGGCCGGTGACAAAATGTTCCAAACACACCCCATGCACAACTCCACCGGGGAAGGTGCCAGACAGGAGTTCTCCTGGTAGTTTTTACACTACCTTGGTAGGCATCTGAAAGACACCACAAAAGTTGTTCTACCTGCTTTCTGGGCTGAGATGGGGAAACGCTGAATTTTGGACTCGGCCGGTGACAAAATGTTCCAAACACACCCCATGCACAACTCCACCGGGGAAGGTGCCAGACAGGAGTTCTCTTAGTAGTTTTTACACTACCTTGGTAGGCATCTGAAAGACACCACAAAAGTTGTTCTACCTGCTTTCTGGGCTGAGATGGGGAACCGCTGAATTTTGGACTCGGCTGGTGACAAAATGTTCCAAACACACCCCATGCACAACTCCACCACGGAAGGTGCCAGACAGGAGTTCTCTTGGTAGTTTTTACACTACCTTGGTAGGCAGCTGAAAGGCACCACAAAAGTTGTTCTACCTGCTTTGTGGGCTGAGATGGGGAACCGCTGAATTTTGGAGTCGGCTGGTGACAAAATGTTCCAAACACACCCCATGCACAACTCCACCACGGAAGGTGCCAGACAGGAGTTCTCCTGGTAGTTTTTACACTACCTTGGTAGGCATCTGAAAGACACCAGAAAAGTTGTTCTACCTGCTTTCTGGGCTGAGATGGGGAATCGCTGAATTTTGGACTCGGCCGGTGACAAAATGTTCCAAACACACCCCATGCACAACTCCACCGGGGAAGGTGCCAGGCAGGAGTTCTCCTGATAGTTTTTACACTACCTTGGTAGGCATCTGAAAGACACCACAAAAGTTGTTCTACCTGCTTTCTGGGCTGAGATGGGGAATCGCTGAATTTTGGAGTCGGCTGGTGACAAAATGTTCCAAAGACACCCCATGCACAACTCCACCGGGGAAGGTGCCAGACAGGAGTTCTCCTGGTAGTTTTTACATTGCTCCGGTAGGCATCTGAAAGACACCACAAAAGTTGTTCTACCTGCTTTCTGGGCTGAGATGGGGAACCGCTGAATTTTGGACTCGGCCGGTGACAAAATGTTCCACAGACACCCCATGCACAACTCCACCGGGGAAGGTGCCAGGAACGAATTCTGTTGGTAGTTTTTACACTACCTTGGTAGGCAGCTGAAAGGCACAAGAAAAGTTGTTGTACCTGCTTTCTGGGCTGAGATGGGGAAACGCTGAATTTTGGAGTCGGCCGGTGACAAAATGTTCCAAACACACCCCATGCACAACTCCACCGGGGAAGGTGCCAGACAGGAGTTCTCCTGGTAGTTTTTACACTACCTTGGTAGGCATCTGAAAGACACCACAGAAGTTGTTCTACCTGCTTTCTGGGCTGAGATGGGGAATCGCTGAATTTTGGAGTCGGCCGGTGACAAAATGTTCCAAACACACCCCATGCACAACTCCACCGGGGAAGGTGCCAGACAGGAGTTCTCCTGGTAGTTTTTACACTACCTTGGTAGGCATCTGAAAGACACCACAAAAGTTGTTCTACCTGCTTTCTGGGCTGAGATGGGGAATCGCTGAATTTTGGAGTCGGCTGGTGACAAAATGTTCCAAACACACCCCATGCACAACTCCACCGGGGAAGGTGCCAGACAGGAGTTCTCTTAGTAGTTTTTACACTACCTTGGTAGGCATCTGAAAGACACCACAAAAGTTGTTCTACCTGCTTTCTGGGCTGAGATGGGGAACCGCTGAATTTTGGACTCGGCCGGTGACAAAATGTTCCAAACACACCCCATGCACAACTCCACCGGGGAAGGTGCCAGGAACGAATTCTTTTGGTAGTTTTTACACTACCTTGGTAGGAAGCTGAAAGGCACAAGAAAAGTTGTTGTACCTGCTTTCTGGGCTGAGATGGGGAACCGCTGAATTTTGGACTCGGCCGGTGACAAAATGTTCCAAACACACCCCATGCACAACACCACCGGGGAAGGTGCCAGACAGGAGTTCTCCTGGTAGTTTTTACACTACCTTGGTAGGCATCTGAAAGACACCACAAAAGTTGTTCTACCTGCTTTCTGGGCTGAGATGGGGAAACGCTGAATTTTGGAGTCGGCCGGTGACAAAATGTTCCAAACACACCCCATGCACAACTCCACCACGGAAGGTGCCAGACAGGAGTTCTCTTGGTAGTTTTTACACTACCTTGGTAGGCATCTGAAAGACACCACAAAAGTTGTTCTACCTGCTTTCTGGGCTGAGATGGGGAACCGCTGAATTTTGGACTCGGCTGGTGACAAAATGTTCCAAACACACCCCATGCACAACTCCACCGGGGAAGGTGCCAGACAGGAGTTCTCTTAGTAGTTTTTACACTACCTTGGTAGGCATCTGAAAGACACCACAAAAGTTGTTCTACCTGCTTTCTGGGCTGAGATGGGGAACCGCTGAATTTTGGACTCGGCTGGTGACAAAATGTTCCAAACACACCCCATGCACAACTCCACCACGGAAGGTGCCAGACAGGAGTTCTCTTGGTAGTTTTTACACTACCTTGGTAGGCAGCTGAAAGGCACCACAAAAGTTGTTCTACCTGCTTTGTGGGCTGAGATGGGGAACCGCTGAATTTTGGAGTCGGCTGGTGACAAAATGTTCCAAACACACCCCATGCACAACTCCACCGGGGAAGGTGCCAGACAGGAGTTCTCCTGGTAGTTTTTACACTACCTTGGTAGGCATCTGAAAGACACCAGAAAAGTTGTTCTACCTGCTTTCTGGGCTGAGATGGGGAATCGCTGAATTTTGGACTCGGCCGGTGACAAAATGTTCCAAACACACCCCATGCACAACTCCACCGGGGAAGGTGCCAGGCAGGAGTTCTCCTGGTAGTTTTTACACTACCTTGGTAGGCATCTGAAAGACACCACAAAAGTTGTTCTACCTGCTTTCTGGGCTGAGATGGGGAATCGCTGAATTTTGGAGTCGGCTGGTGACAAAATGTTCCAAACACACCCCATGCACAACTCCACCGGGGAAGGTGCCAGACAGGAGTTCTCCTGGTAGTTTTTACATTGCTCCGGTAGGCATCTGAAAGACACCACAAAAGTTGTTCTACCTGCTTTCTGGGCTGAGATGGGGAACCGCTGAATTTTGGACTCGGCCGGTGACAAAATGTTCCACAGACACCCCATGCACAACTCCACCGGGGAAGGTGCCAGGAACGAATTCTGTTGGTAGTTTTTACACTACCTTGGTAGGCAGCTGAAAGGCACAAGAAAAGTTGTTGTACCTGCTTTCTGGGCTGAGATGGGGAAACGCTGAATTTTGGAGTCGGCCGGTGACAAAATGTTCCAAACACACCCCATGCAGAACTCCACCGGGGAAGGTGCCAGACAGGAGTTCTCCTGGTAGTTTTTACACTACCTTGGTAGGCATCTGAAAGACACCACAGAAGTTGTTCTACCTGCTTTCTGGGCTGAGATGGGGAAACGCTGAATTTTGGAGTCGGCCGGTGACAAAATGTTCCAAACACACCCCATGCAAAACTCCACCGGGGAAGGTGCCAGACAGGAGTTCTCTTAGTAGTTTTTACACTACCTTGGTAGGCATCTGAAAGACACAACAAAAGTTGTTCTACCTGCTTTCTGGGCTGAGATGGGGAACCGCTGAATTTTGGAGTCGGCCGGTGACAAAATGTTCCAAACACACCCCATGCACAACTCCACCGGGGAAGGTGCCAGACAAGCGTTCTCTTGGTAGTTTCTACACTACCTTGGTAGGCATTTGAAAGGCACCACAAAAGTTGTTCTACCTGCTTTCTGGGCTGAGATGGGGAACAGCTGAATTTTGGACTCGGCTGGTGACAAAATGTTCCAAAGACACCCCCTGCACAACTCCACCGGGGAAGGTGCCAGACAGGAGTTCTCCTGGTAGTTTTTACATTGCTCCGGTAGGCATCTGAAAGACACCACAAAAGTTGTTCTACCTGCTTTCTGGGCTGAGATGGGGAATCGCTGAATTTTGGACTCGGCCGGTGACAAAATGTTCCAAACACACCCCCTGCACAACTCCACCGGGGAAGGTGCCAGACAGGAGTTCTCCTGGTAGTTTTTACACTACCTTGGTAGGCAGCTGAAAGGCACCACAAAAGTTGTTCTTCCTGCTTTCTGGGCTGAGATGGGGAATCGCTGAATTTTGGACTCGGCCGGTGACAAAATGTTCCAAAGACACCCCATGCACAACTCCACCGGGGAAGGTGCCAGACAAGCGTTCTCTTGGTAGTTTCTACACTACCTTGGTAGGCATTTGAAAGGCACAAGAAAAGTTGTTCTACCTGCTTTCTGGGCTGAGATGGGGAAACGCTGAATTTTGGAGTCGGCTGGTGACAAAATGTTCCAAACACACCCCATGCACAACTCCACCGGGGAAGGTGCCAGGAACGAATTCTGTTGGTAGTTTTTACACTACCTTGGTAGGCATTTGAAAGACACCAAAAAACTTGTTCTACCTGCTTTCTGGGCTGAGATGGGGAACCGCTGAATTTTGGACTCGGCCGGTGACAAAATGTTCCAAACACACCCCATGCACAACTCCACCGGGGAAGGTGCCAGGAACGAATTCTTTTGGTAGTTTTTACACTACCTTGGTAGGCAGCTGAAAGGCACAAGAAAAGTTGTTCTACCTGCTTTCTGGGCTGAGATGGGGAACGGCTGAATTTTGGACTCGGCCGGTGACAAAATGTTCCAAACACACCCCATGCACAACTCCACCGGGGAAGGTGCCAGACAGGAGTTCTCCTGGTAGTTTTTACACTACCTTGGTAGGCATCTGAAAGACACCACAAAAGTTGTTCTACCTGCTTTCTGGGCTGAGATGGGGAAACGCTGAATTTTGGAGTCGGCCGGTGACAAAATGTTCCAAACACACCCCATGCACAACTCCACCGGGGAAGGTGCCAGACAGGAGTTCTCTTGGTAGTTTTTACACTACCTTGGTAGGCATCTGAAAGACACCACAAAAGTTGTTGTACCTGCTTTCTGGGCTGAGATGGGGAACCGCTGAATTTTGGACTCGGCTGGTGACAAAATGTTCCAAACACACCCCATGCACAACTCCACCGGGGAAGGTGCCAGACAGGAGTTCTCCTGGTAGTTTCTACACTACCTTGGTAGGCATTTGAAAGGCACCACAAAAGTTGTTCTACCTGCTTTCTGGGCTGAGATGGGGAACCGCTGAATTTTGGACTCGGCCGGTGACAAAATGTTCCAAACACACCCCATGCACAACTCCACCGGGGAAGGTGCCAGACAGGAGTTCTCCTGGTAGTTTTTACACTACCTTGGTAGGCAGCTGAAAGGCACCACAAAAGTTGTTCTACCTGCTTTCTGGGCTGAGATGGGGAAACGCTGAATTTTGGACTCGGCTGGTGACAAAATGTTCCAAACACACCCCATGCACAACTCCACCACGGAAGGTGCCAGACAGGAGTTCTCCTGGTAGTTTTTACACTACCTTGGTAGGCATCTGAAAGACACCACAAAAGTTGTTCTACCTGCTTTCTGGGCTGAGATGGGGAACCGCTGAATTTTGGAGTCGGCTGGTGACAAAATGTTCCAAAAACACCCCATGCACAACTCCACTGGGGAAGGTGCCAGACAGGAATTCTCTTAGTAGTTTTTACACTACCTTGGTAGGCATCTAAAAGACACCACAAAAGTTGTTCTACCTGCTTTCTGGGCTGAGATGGGGAAACGCTGAATTTTGGACTCGGCCGGTGACAAAATGTTCCAAACACACCCCCTGCACAACTCCACTGGGGAAGGTGCCAGACAGGAGTTCTCTTGGTAGTTTATACACTACCTTGGTAGGCATCTAAAAGACACCACAAAAGTTGTTCTACCTGCTTTCTGGGCTGAGATGGGGAACCGCTGAATTTTGGACTCGGCCGGTGACAAAATGTTCCAAACACACCCCATGCACAACTCCACCGGGGAAGGTGCCAGGAACGAATTCTGTTGGTAGTTTTTACACTACCTTGGTAGGCAGCTGAAAGGCACAAGAAAAGTTGTTCTACCTGCTTTCTGGGCTGAGATGGGGAAACGCTGAATTTTGGACTCGGCCGGTGACAAAATGTTCCAAACACACCCCATGCACAATTCCACCGGGGAAGGTGCCAGGAACGAATTCTGTTGGTAGTTTTTACACTACCTTGGTAGGCATTTGAAAGGCACCACAAAAGTTGTTCTACCTGCTTTCTGGGCTGAGATGGGGAATCGCTGAATTTTGGACTCGGCCGGTGACAAAATGTTCCAAAGACACCCCATGCACAACTCCACCGGGGAAGGTGCCAGACAAGCGTTCTCTTGGTAGTTTCTACACTACCTTGGTAGGCATTTGAAAGACACCACAAAAGTTGTTCTACCTGCTTTCTGGGCTGAGATGGGGAACAGCTGAATTTTGGACTCGGCTGGTGACAAAATGTTCCAAACACACCCCCTGCACAACTCCACCGGGGAAGGTGCCAGACAGGAGTTCTTTTGGTAGTTTTTACATTGCTCCGGTAGGCATCTGAAAGACACCACAAAAGTTGTTCTACCTGCTTTCTGGGCTGAGATGGGGAACCGCTGAATTTTGGACTCGGCCGGTGACAAAATGTTCCAAACACACCCCATGCACAACTCCACCGGGGAAGGTGCCAGGAACGAATTCTTTTGGTAGTTTTTACACTACCTTGGTAGGCAGCTGAAAGGCACAAGAAAAGTTGTTGTACCTGCTTTCTGGGCTGAGATGGGGAACGGCTGAATTTTGGACTCGGCCGGTGACAAAATGTTCCAAACACACCCCATGCACAACTCCACCGGGGAAGGTGCCAGACAGGAGTTCTCCTGGTAGTTTTTACACTACCTTGGTAGGCATCTGAAAGACACCACAAAAGTTGTTCTACCTGCTTTCTGGGCTGAGATGGGGAAACGCTGAATTTTGGAGTCGGCCGGTGACAAAATGTTCCAAACACACCCCATGCACAACTCCACCACGGAAGGTGCCAGACAGGAGTTCTCTTGGTAGTTTTTACACTACCTTGGTAGGCAGCTGAAAGGCACCACAAAAGTTGTTCTACCTGCTTTGTGGGCTGAGATGGGGAACCGCTGAATTTTGGAGTCGGCCGGTGACAAAATGTTCCAAACACACCCCATGCACAACTCCACCACGGAAGGTGCCAGACAGGAGTTCTCCTGGTAGTTTTTACACTACTTTGGTAGGCATCTGAAAGACACTAGAAAAGTTGTTCTACCTGCTTTCTGGGCTGAGATGGGGAATCGCTGAATTTTGGACTCGGCCGGTGACAAAATGTTCCAAACACACCCCATGCACAACTCCACCGGGGAAGGTGCCAGGCAGGAGTTCTCCTGGTAGTTTTTACATTGCTCCGGTAGGCATCTGAAAGACACCACAAAAGTTGTTCTACCTGCTTTCTGGGCTGAGATGGGGAACCGCTGAATTTTGGACTCGGCCGGTGACAAAATGTTCCACAGACACCCCATGCACAACTCCACCGGGGAAGGTGCCAGGAACGAATTCTGTTGGTAGTTTTTACACTACCTTGGTAGGCATTTGAAAGACACCAAAAAACTTGTTCTACCTGCTTTCTGGGCTGAGATGGGGAACCGCTGAATTTTGGACTCGGCCGGTGACAAAATGTTCCAAACACACCCCATGCACAACTCCACCGGGGAAGGTGCCAGGAACGAATTCTTTTGGTAGTTTTTACACTACCTTGGTAGGCAGCTGAAAGGCACAAGAAAAGTTGTTGTACCTGCTTTGTGGGCTGAGATGGGGAACCGCTGAATTTTGGAGTCGGCCGGTGACAAAATGTTCCAAACACACCCCATGCACAACTCCACCGGGGAAGGTGCCAGACAGGAGTTCTCCTGGTAGTTTTTACACTACCTTGGTAGGCATCTGAAAGACACCACAAAAGTTGTTCTACCTGCTTTCTGGGCTGAGATGGGGAAACGCTGAATTTTGGAGTCGGCCGGTGACAAAATGTTCCAAACACACCCCATGCACAACTCCACCGGGGAAGGTGCCAGACAGGAGTTCTCCTGGTAGTTTTTACATTGCTCCGGTAGGCATCTGAAAGACACCACAAAAGTTGTTCTACCTGCTTTCTGGGCTGAGATGGGGAACCGCTGAATTTTGGAGTCGGCCGGTGACAAAATGTTCCACAGACACCCCATGCACAACTCCACCGGGGAAGGTGCCAGGAACGAATTCTGTTGGTAGTTTTTACACTACCTTGGTAGGCAGCTGAAAGGCACAAGAAAAGTTGTTGTACCTGCTTTCTGGGCTGAGATGGGGAAACGCTGAATTTTGGACTCGGCCGGTGACAAAATGTTCCAAACACACCCCATGCACAACTCCACCGGGGAAGGTGCCAGACAGGAGTTCTCCTGGTAGTTTTTACACTACCTTGGTAGGCATCTGAAAGACACCACAGAAGTTGTTCTACCTGCTTTCTGGGCTGAGATGGGGAATCGCTGAATTTTGGAGTCGGCCGGTGACAAAATGTTCCAAACACACCCCATGCACAACTCCACCGGGGAAGGTGCCAGACAGGAGTTCTCCTGATAGTTTTTACACTACCTTGGTAGGCATCTGAAAGACACCAGAAAAGTTGTTCTACCTGCTTTCTGGGCTGAGATGGGGAATCGCTGAATTTTGGAGTCGGCTGGTGACAAAATGTTCCAAACACACCCCATGCACAACTCCACCACGGAAGGTGCCAGACAGGAGTTCTCCTGGTAGTTTTTACATTGCTCCGGTAGGCATCTGAAAGACACCACAAAAGTTGTTCTACCTGCTTTCTGGGCTGAGATGGGGAACCGCTGAATTTTGGACTCGGCCGGTGACAAAATGTTCCAAACACACCCCATGCACAACTCCACCGGGGAAGGTGCCAGGAACGAATTCTTTTGGTAGTTTTTACACTACCTTGGTAGGAAGCTGAAAGGCACAAGAAAAGTTGTTGTACCTGCTTTCTGGGCTGAGATGGGGAACCGCTGAATTTTGGACTCGGCCGGTGACAAAATGTTCCAAACACACCCCATGCACAACACCACCGGGGAAGGTGCCAGACAGGAGTTCTCCTGGTAGTTTTTACACTACCTTGGTAGGCATCTGAAAGACACCACAAAAGTTGTTCTACCTGCTTTCTGGGCTGAGATGGGGAACCGCTGAATTTTGGAGTCGGCCGGTGACAAAATGTTCCAAACACACCCCATGCACAACTCCACCGGGGAAGGTGCCAGACAGGAGTTCTCTTGGTAGTTTTTACACTACCTTGGTAGGCATCTGAAAGACACCACAAAAGTTGTTCTACCTGCTTTCTGGGCTGAGATGGGGAACCGCTGAATTTTGGACTCGGCTGGTGACAAAATGTTCCAAACACACCCCATGCACAACTCCACCGGGGAAGGTGCCAGACAGGAGTTCTCTTAGTAGTTTTTACACTACCTTGGTAGGCATCTGAAAGACACCACAAAAGTTGTTCTACCTGCTTTCTGGGCTGAGATGGGGAACCGCTGAATTTTGGAGTCGGCTGGTGACAAAATGTTCCAAACACACCCCATGCACAACTCCACCACGGAAGGTGCCAGACAGGAGTTCTCTTGGTAGTTTTTACACTACCTTGGTAGGCAGCTGAAAGGCACCACAAAAGTTGTTCTACCTGCTTTGTGGGCTGAGATGGGGAACCGCTGAATTTTGGAGTCGGCTGGTGACAAAATGTTCCAAACACACCCCATGCACAACTCCACCGGGGAAGGTGCCAGACAGGAGTTCTCCTGGTAGTTTTTACACTACCTTGGTAGGCATCTGAAAGACACCAGAAAAGTTGTTCTACCTGCTTTCTGGGCTGAGATGGGGAATCGCTGAATTTTGGACTCGGCCGGTGACAAAATGTTCCAAACACACCCCATGCACAACTCCACCGGGGAAGGTGCCAGGCAGGAGTTCTCCTGATAGTTTTTACACTACCTTGGTAGGCATCTGAAAGACACCACAAAAGTTGTTCTACCTGCTTTCTGGGCTGAGATGGGGAATCGCTGAATTTTGGAGTCGGCTGGTGACAAAATGTTCCAAACACACCCCATGCACAACTCCACCACGGAAGGTGCCAGACAGGAGTTCTCCTGGTAGTTTTTACATTGCTCCGGTAGGCATCTGAAAGACACCACAAAAGTTGTTCTACCTGCTTTCTGGGCTGAGATGGGGAACCGCTGAATTTTGGACTCGGCCGGTGACAAAATGTTCCACAGACACCCCATGCACAACTCCACCGGGGAAGGTGCCAGGAACGAATTCTGTTGGTAGTTTTTACACTACCTTGGTAGGCAGCTGAAAGGCACAAGAAAAGTTGTTCTACCTGCTTTCTGGGCTGAGATGGGGAACCGCTGAATTTTGGACTCGGCCGGTGACAAAATGTTCCAAACACACCCCATGCACAACTCCACCGGGGAAGGTGCCAGACAGGAGTTCTCCTGGTAGTTTTTACACTACCTTGGTAGGCATCTGAAAGACACCACAGAAGTTGTTCTACCTGCTTTCTGGGCTGAGATGGGGAAACGCTGAATTTTGGAGTCGGCCGGTGACAAAATGTTCCAAACACACCCCATGCAAAACTCCACCGGGGAAGGTGCCAGACAGGAGTTCTCTTAGTAGTTTTTACACTACCTTGGTAGGCATCTGAAAGACACCACAAAAGTTGTTCTTCCTGCTTTCTGGGCTGAGATGGGGAACCGCTGAATTTTGGAGTCGGCCGGTGACAAAATGTTCCAAACACACCCCATGCACAACTCCACCGGGAAGGTGCCAGACAAGCGTTCTCTTGGTAGTTTCTACACTACCTTGGTAGGCATTTGAAAGGCACCACAAAAGTTGTTCTACCTGCTTTCTGGGCTGAGATGGGGAACAGCTGAATTTTGGACTCGGCTGGTGACAAAATGTTCCAAAGACACCCCCTGCACAACTCCACCGGGGAAGGTGCCAGACAGGAGTTCTCCTGGTAGTTTTTACATTGCTCCGGTAGGCATCTGAAAGACACCACAAAAGTTGTTCTACCTGCTTTGTGGGCTGAGATGGGGAACCGCTGAATTTTGGAGTCGGCTGGTGACAAAATGTTCCAAACACACCCCAAGCACACCTCCACCGGGGAAGGTGCCAGAAACGAATTCTGTTGGTAGTTTTTACACTACCTTGGTAGGCAGCTGAAAGACACCACAAAAGTTGTTCTTCCTGCTTTCTGGGCTGAGATGGGGAAACGCTGAATTTTGGAGTCGGCCGGTGACAAAATGTTCCAAAGACACCCCATGCACAACTCCACCGGGGAAGGTGCCAGACAAGCGTTCTCTTGGTAGTTTCTACACTACCTTGGTAGGCATTTGAAAGGCACCACAAAAGTTGTTCTACCTGCTTTCTGGGCTGAGATGGGGAACAGCTGAATTTTGGACTCGGCTGGTGACAAAATGTTCCAAAGACACCCCCTGCACAACTCCACCGGGGAAGGTGCCAGACAGGAGTTCTCCTGGTAGTTTTTACATTGCTCCGGTAGGCATCTGAAAGACACCACAAAAGTTGTTCTACCTGCTTTCTGGGCTGAGATGGGGAATCGCTGAATTTTGGACTCGGCCGGTGACAAAATGTTCCAAACACACCCCCTGCACAACTCCACCGGGGAAGGTGCCAGGAACGAATTCTGTTGGTAGTTTTTACACTACCTTGGTAGGCAGCTGAAAGGCACCACAAAAGTTGTTCTTCCTGCTTTCTGGGCTGAGATGGGGAATCGCTGAATTTTGGACTCGGCCGGTGACAAAATGTTCCAAAGACACCCCATGCACAACTCCACCGGGGAAGGTGCCAGACAAGCGTTCTCTTGGTAGTTTTCTACACTACCTTGGTAGGCATTTGAAAGGCACAAGAAAAGTTGTTGTACCTGCTTTCTGGGCTGAGATGGGGAAACGCTGAATTTTGGAGTCGGCTGGTGACAAAATGTTCCAAACACACCCCATGCACAACTCCACCGGGGAAGGTGCCAGGAACGAATTCTTTTGGTAGTTTTTACACTACCTTGGTAGGCAGCTGAAAGGCACAAGAAAAGTTGTTGTACATGCTTTCTGGGCTGAGATGGGGAACGGCTGAATTTTGGACTCGGCCGGTGACAAAATGTTCCAAACACACCCCATGCACAACTCCACCACGGAAGGTGCCAGACAGGAGTTCTCCTGGTAGTTTTTACACTACCTTGGTAGGCATCTGAAAGACACCACAAAAGTTGTTCTACCTGCTTTCTGGGCTGAGATGGGGAAACGCTGAATTTTGGAGTCGGCCGGTGACAAAATGTTCCAAACACACCCCATGCACAACTCCACCGGGGAAGGTGCCAGACAGGAGTTCTCTTGGTAGTTTTTACACTACCTTGGTAGGCATCTGAAAGACACCACAAAAGTTGTTCTACCTGCTTTCTGGGCTGAGATGGGGAAACGCTGAATTTTGGACTCGGCTGGTGACAAAATGTTCCAAACACACCCCATGCACAACTCCACCGGGGAAGGTGCCAGACAGGAGTTCTCCTGGTAGTTTCTACACTACCTTGGTAGGCATTTGAAAGGCACCACAAAAGTTGTTCTACCTGCTTTCTGGGCTGAGATGGGGAACCGCTGAATTTTGGACTCGGCTGGTGACAAAATGTTCCAAACACACCCCATGCACAACTCCACCGGGGAAGGTGCCAGACAGGAGTTCTCTTGGTAGTTTTTACACTACCTTGGTAGGCAGCTGAAAGGCACCACAAAAGTTGTTCTACCTGCTTTCTGGGCTGAGATGGGGAAACGCTGAATTTTGGACTCGGCTGGTGACAAAATGTTCCAAACACACCCCATGCACAACTCCACCACGGAAGGTGCCAGACAGGAGTTCTCCTGGTAGTTTTTACACTACCTTGGTAGGCATCTGAAAGACACCACAAAAGTTGTTCTACCTGCTTTCTGGGCTGAGATGGGGAACCGCTGAATTTTGGAGTCGGCTGGTGACAAAATGTTCCAAAAACACCCCATGCACAACTCCACCGGGGAAGGTGCCAGACAGGAATTCTCTTAGTAGTTTTTACACTACCTTGGTAGGCATCTAAAAGACACCACAAAAGTTGTTCTACCTGCTTTCTGGGCTGAGATGGGGAAACGCTGAATTTTGGAGTCGGCTGGTGACAAAATGTTCCAAACACACCCCATGCACAACTCCACCGGGGAAGGTGCCAGGCAGGAGTTCTCCTGGTAGATTTTACACTACCTTGGTAGACATCAGAAAGGCACCACAAAAGTTGTTCTACCTGCTTTCTGGGCTGAGATGGGGATACGCTGAATTTTGGACTCGGCCGGTGACAAAATGTTCCAAACACACCCCATGCACAATTCCACCGGGGAAGGTGCCAGGAACGAATTCTGTTGGTAGTTTTTACACTACCTTGGTAGGCAGCTGAAAGGCACCACAAAAGTTGTTCTTCCTGCTTTCTGGGCTGAGATGGGGAATCGCTGAATTTTGGAGTCGGCCGGTGACAAAATGTTCCAAAGACACCCCATGCACAACTCCACCGGGGAAGGTGCCAGACAAGCGTTCTCTTGGTAGTTTCTACACTACCTTGGTAGGCATTTGAAAGGCACCACAAAAGTTGTTCTACCTGCTTTCTGGGCTGAGATGGGGAACAGCTGAATTTTGGACTCGGCTGGTGACAAAATGTTCCAAAGACACCCCCTGCACAACTCCACCGGGGAAGGTGCCAGGAACGAATTCTGTTGGTAGTTTTTACACTACCTTGGTAGGCAGCTGAAAGGCACCACAAAAGTTGTTCTTCCTGCTTTCTGGGCTGAGATGGGGAATCGCTGAATTTTGGACTCGGCCGGTGACAAAATGTTCCAAACACACCCCATGCACAACTCCACCGGGGAAGGTGCCAGGAACGAATTCTTTTGGTAGTTTTTACACTACCTTGGTAGGCAGCTGAAAGGCACAAGAAAAGTTGTTGTACATGCTTTCTGGGCTGAGATGGGGAACGGCTGAATTTTGGACTCGGCCGGTGACAAAATGTTCCAAACACACCCCATGCACAACTCCACCACGGAAGGTGCCAGACAGGAGTTCTCCTGGTAGTTTTTACACTACCTTGGTAGGCATCTGAAAGACACCACAAAAGTTGTTCTACCTGCTTTCTGGGCTGAGATGGGGAAACGCTGAATTTTGGAGTCGGCCGGTGACAAAATGTTCCAAACACACCCCATGCACAACTCCACCGGGGAAGGTGCCAGACAGGAGTTCTCTTGGTAGTTTTTACACTACCTTGGTAGGCATCTGAAAGACACCACAAAAGTTGTTCTACCTGCTTTCTGGGCTGAGATGGGGAAACGCTGAATTTTGGACTCGGCTGGTGACAAAATGTTCCAAACACACCCCATGCACAACTCCACCGGGGAAGGTGCCAGACAGGAGTTCTCCTGGTAGTTTCTACACTACCTTGGTAGGCATTTGAAAGGCACCACAAAAGTTGTTCTACCTGCTTTCTGGGCTGAGATGGGGAACCGCTGAATTTTGGACTCGGCTGGTGACAAAATGTTCCAAACACACCCCATGCACAACTCCACCGGGGAAGGTGCCAGACAGGAGTTCTCTTGGTAGTTTTTACACTACCTTGGTAGGCAGCTGAAAGGCACCACAAAAGTTGTTCTACCTGCTTTCTGGGCTGAGATGGGGAAACGCTGAATTTTGGACTCGGCTGGTGACAAAATGTTCCAAACACACCCCATGCACAACTCCACCACGGAAGGTGCCAGACAGGAGTTCTCCTGGTAGTTTTTACACTACCTTGGTAGGCATCTGAAAGACACCACAAAAGTTGTTCTACCTGCTTTCTGGGCTGAGATGGGGAACCGCTGAATTTTGGAGTCGGCTGGTGACAAAATGTTCCAAAAACACCCCATGCACAACTCCACCGGGGAAGGTGCCAGACAGGAATTCTCTTAGTAGTTTTTACACTACCTTGGTAGGCATCTAAAAGACACCACAAAAGTTGTTCTACCTGCTTTCTGGGCTGAGATGGGGAAACGCTGAATTTTGGAGTCGGCTGGTGACAAAATGTTCCAAACACACCCCATGCACAACTCCACCGGGGAAGGTGCCAGGCAGGAGTTCTCCTGGTAGATTTTACACTACCTTGGTAGACATCAGAAAGGCACCACAAAAGTTGTTCTACCTGCTTTCTGGGCTGAGATGGGGATACGCTGAATTTTGGACTCGGCCGGTGACAAAATGTTCCAAACACACCCCATGCACAATTCCACCGGGGAAGGTGCCAGGAACGAATTCTGTTGGTAGTTTTTACACTACCTTGGTAGGCAGCTGAAAGGCACCACAAAAGTTGTTCTTCCTGCTTTCTGGGCTGAGATGGGGAATCGCTGAATTTTGGAGTCGGCCGGTGACAAAATGTTCCAAAGACACCCCATGCACAACTCCACCGGGGAAGGTGCCAGACAAGCGTTCTCTTGGTAGTTTCTACACTACCTTGGTAGGCATTTGAAAGGCACCACAAAAGTTGTTCTACCTGCTTTCTGGGCTGAGATGGGGAACAGCTGAATTTTGGACTCGGCTGGTGACAAAATGTTCCAAAGACACCCCCTGCACAACTCCACCGGGGAAGGTGCCAGGAACGAATTCTGTTGGTAGTTTTTACACTACCTTGGTAGGCAGCTGAAAGGCACCACAAAAGTTGTTCTTCCTGCTTTCTGGGCTGAGATGGGGAATCGCTGAATTTTGGACTCGGCCGGTGACAAAATGTTCCAAACACACCCCATGCACAACTCCACCGGGGAAGGTGCCAGACAAGCGTTCTCTTGGTAGTTTCTACACTACCTTGGTAGGCATTTGAAAGGCACCACAAAAGTTGTTCTACCTGCTTTCTGGGCTGAGATGGGGAACCGCTGAATTTTGGACTCGGCTGGTGACAAAATGTTCCAAACACACCCCCTGCACAACTCCACCGGGGAAGGTGCCAGGCAGGAGTTCTCCTGGTAGTTTTTACACTACCTTGGTAGGCATCTGAAAGACACCACAAAAGTTGTTCTACCTGCTTTCTGGGCTGAGATGGGGAAACGCTGAATTTTGGACTCGGCTGGTGACAAAATGTTCCAAACACACCCCATGCACAACTCCACCGGGGAAGGTGCCAGGCAGGAGTTCTCCTGGTAGTTTTTACATTGCTCCGGTAGGCATCAAAAGGACACCACAAAAGTTGTTCTACCTGCTTTCTGGGCTGAGATGGGGAACCGCTGAATTTTGGACTCGGCTGGTGACAAAATGTTCCAAACACACCCCATGCACAACTCCACCACGGAAGGTGCCAGACAGGAGTTCTCTTGGTAGTTTTTACACTACCTTGGTAGGCAGCTGAAAGGCACCACAAAAGTTGTTGTACCTGCTTTGTGGGCTGAGATGGGGAACCGCTGAATTTTGGACTCGGCTGGTGACAAAATGTTCCAAGCATACCCCATGCACAACTCCACCACGGAAGGTGCCAGACAGGAGTTCTCCTGGTAGTTTTTACATTGCTCCGGTAGGCATCTGAAAGACACCACAAAAGTTGTTCTACCTGCTTTCTGGGCTGAGATGGGGAACCGCTGAATTTTGGAGTCGGCCGGTGACAAAATGTTCCACAGACACCCCATGCAAAACTCCACCGGGGAAGGTGCCAGACAGGAGTTCTCTTGGTAGTTTTTACACTACCTTGGTAGGCAGCTGAAAGGCACAAGAAAAGTTGTTGTACCTGCTTTCTGGGCTGAGATGGGGAACCGCTGAATTTTGGAGTCGGCCGGTGACAAAATGTTCCAAACACACCCCATGCACAACTCCACCGGGGAAGGTGCCAGGAACGAATTCTGTTGGTAGTTTTTACACTACCTTGGTAGGCATTTGAAAGACACCAAAAAACTTGTTCTACCTGCTTTCTGGGCTGAGATGGGGAACAGCTGAATTTTGGACTCGGCTGGTGACAAAATGTTCCAAAGACACCCCCTGCACAACTCCACCGGGGAAGGTGCCAGACAGGAGTTCTCCTGGTAGTTTTTACATTGCTCCGGTAGGCATCTGAAAGACACCACAAAAGTTGTTCTACCTGCTTTCTGGGCTGAGATGGGGAATCGCTGAATTTTGGACTCGGCCGGTGACAAAATGTTCCAAACACACCCCCTGCACAACTCCACCGGGGAAGGTGCCAGGAACGAATTCTTTTGGTAGTTTTTACACTACCTTGGTAGGCAGCTGAAAGGCACCACAAAAGTTGTTCTTCCTGCTTTCTGGGCTGAGATGGGGAATCGCTGAATTTTGGACTCGGCCGGTGACAAAATGTTCCAAACACACCCCATGCACAACTCCACCGGGGAAGGTGCCAGACAAGCGTTCTCTTGGTAGTTTCTACACTACCTTGGTAGGCATTTGAAAGGCACCACAAAAGTTGTTCTACCTGCTTTCTGGGCTGAGATGGGGAACCGCTGAATTTTGGACTCGGCCGTTGACAAAATGTTCCAAACACACCCCATGCACAACTCCACCACGGAAGGTGCCAGACAGGAGTTCTCCTGGTAGTTTTTACACTACCTTGGTAGGCATCTGAAAGACACCACAGAAGTTGTTCTACCTGCTTTCTGGGCTGAGATGGGGAATCGCTGAATTTTGGACTCGGCTGGTGACAAAATGTTCCAAACACACCCCATGCACAACTCCACCGGGGAAGGTGCCAGACAGGAGTTCTCTTAGTAGTTTTTACACTACCTTGGTAGGCATCTGAAAGACACCACAAAAGTTGTTCTACCTGCTTTCTGGGCTGAGATGGGGAACCGCTGAATTTTGGACTCGGCCGGTGACAAAATGTTCCAAACACACCCCATGCACAACTCCACCGGGGAAGGTGCCAGGAACGAATTCTTTTGGTAGTTTTTACACTACCTTGGTAGGCAGCTGAAAGGCACAAGAAAAGTTGTTCTACCTGCTTTCTGGGCTGAGATGGGGAATCGCTGAATTTTGGACTCGGCTGGTGACAAAATGTTCCAAACACACCCCATGCACAACTCCACCGGGGAAGGTGCCAGACAGGAGTTCTCCTGGTAGTTTTTACACTACCTTGGTAGGCATCTGAAAGACACCACAAAAGTTGTTCTACCTGCTTTCTGGGCTGAGATGGGGAACCGCTGAATTTTGGAGTCGGCCGGTGACAAAATGTTCCACAGACACCCCATGCACAACTCCACCGGGGAAGGTGCCAGACAGGAGTTCTCTTGGTAGTTTTTACACTACCTTGGTAGGCAGCTGAAAGGCACAAGAAAAGTTGTTGTACCTGCTTTCTGGGCTGAGATGGGGAACGGCTGAATTTTGGACTCGGCTGGTGACAAAATGTTCCAAACACACCCCATGCACAACTCCACCGGGGAAGGTGCCAGGAACGAATTCTGTTGGTAGTTTTTACACTACCTTGGTAGGCATTTGAAAGACACCAAAAAACTTGTTCTACCTGCTTTCTGGGCTGAGATGGGGAACCGCTGAATTTTGGACTCGGCCGGTGACAAAATGTTCCAAACACCCCCCATGCACAACTCCACCGGGGAAGGTGCCAGGAACGAATTCTTTTGGTAGTTTTTACACTACCTTGGTAGGCAGCTGAAAGGCACAAGAAAAGTTGTTGTACCTGCTTTCTGGGCTGAGATGGGGAACGGCTGAATTTTGGACTCGGCCGGTGACAAAATGTTCCAAACACACCCCATGCACAACTCCACCACGGAAGGTGCCAGACAGGAGTTCTCCTGGTAGTTTTTACACTACCTTGGTAGGCATCTGAAAGACACCACAAAAGTTGTTCTACCTGCTTTCTGGGCTGAGATGGGGAAACGCTGAATTTTGGAGTCGGCCGGTGACAAAATGTTCCAAACACACACCCAGCACAACTCCACCGGGGAAGGTGCCAGACAGGAGTTCTCTTGGTAGTTTTTACACTACCTTGGTAGGCATCTGAAAGACACCACAAATGTTGTTCTACCTGCTTTCTGGGCTGAGATGGGGAAACGCTGAATTTTGGACTCGGCTGGTGACAAAATGTTCCAAACACACCCCATGCACAACTCCACCGGGGAAGGTGCCAGACAGGAGTTCTCCTGGTAGTTTCTACACTACCTTGGTAGGCATTTGAAAGGCACCACAAAAGTTGTTCTACCTGCTTTCTGGGCTGAGATGGGGAACCGCTGAATTTTGGACTCGGCCGGTGAAAAAATGTTCCAAACACACCCCATGCACAACTCCACCACGGAAGGTGCCAGACAGGAGTTCTCTTGGTAGTTTTTACACTACCTTGGTAGGCAGCTGAAAGGCACCACAAAAGTTGTTCTACCTGCTTTGTGGGCTGAGATGGGGAACCGCTGAATTTTGGAGTCGGCTGGTGACAAAATGTTCCAAACACACCCCATGCACAACTCCACCGGGGAAGGTGCCAGACAGGAGTTCTCCTGGTAGTTTTTACACTACCTTGGTAGGCATCTGAAAGACACCAGAAAAGTTGTTCTACCTGCTTTCTGGGCTGAGATGGGGAATCGCTGAATTTTGGACTCGGCCGGTGACAAAATGTTCCAAACACACCCCATGCACAACTCCACCGGGGAAGGTGCCAGGCAGGAGTTCTCCTGATAGTTTTTACACTACCTTGGTAGGCATCTGAAAGACACCACAAAAGTTGTTCTACCTGCTTTCTGGGCTGAGATGGGGAATCGCTGAATTTTGGAGTCGGCTGGTGACAAAATGTTCCAAACACACCCCATGCACAACTCCACCGGGGAAGGTGCCAGGCAGGAGTTCTCCTGGTAGTTTTTACATTGCTCCGGTAGGCATCAAAAGGACACCACAAAAGTTGTTCTACCTGCTTTCTGGGCTGAGATGGGGAACCGCTGAATTTTGGAGTCGGCCGGTGACAAAATGTTCCAAACACACCCCATGCACAACTCCACCGGGGAAGGTGCCAGACAGGAGTTCTCCTGGTAGTTTCTACACTACCTTGGTAGGCATTTGAAAGGCACCACAAAAGTTGTTCTACCTGCTTTCTGGGCTGAGATGGGGAACCGCTGAATTTTGGAGTCGGCTGGTGACAAAATGTTCCAAACACACCCCATGCACAACTCCACCACGGAAGGTGCCAGACAGGAGTTCTCTTGGTAGTTTTTACATTGCTCCGGTAGGCATCTGAAAGACACCACAAAAGTTGTTCTACCTGCTTTCTGGGCTGAGATGGGGAATCGCTGAATTTTGGACTCGGCTGGTGACAAAATGTTCCAAACACACCCCATGCACAACTCCACCGGGGAAGGTGCCAGGAACGAATTCTTTTGGTAGTTTTTACACTACCTTGGTAGGCAGCTGAAAGGCACAAGAAAAGTTGTTCTACCTGCTTTCTGGGCTGAGATGGGGAACCGCTGAATTTTGGACTCGGCCGGTGACAAAATGTTCCAAACACACCCCATGCACAACTCCACCGGGGAAGGTGCCAGACAGGAGTTCTCTTGGTAGTTTTTACACTACCTTGGTAGGCATCTGAAAGACACCACAAAAGTTGTTCTACCTGCTTTCTGGGCTGAGATGGGGAAACGCTGAATTTTGGACTCGGCTGGTGACAAAATGTTCCAAACACACCCCATGCACAACTCCACCGGGGAAGGTGCCAGACAGGAGTTCTCCTGGTAGTTTCTACACTACCTTGGTAGGCATTTGAAAGGCACCACAAAAGTTGTTCTACCTGCTTTCTGGGCTGAGATGGGGAACCGCTGAATTTTGGACTCGGCTGGTGACAAAATGTTCCAAACACACCCCATGCACAACTCCACCGGGGAAGGTGCCAGACAGGAGTTCTCCTGGTAGTTTTTACACTACCTTGGTAGGCATCTGAAAGACACCAGAAAAGTTGTTCTACCTGCTTTCTGGGCTGAGATGGGGAATCGCTGAATTTTGGACTCGGCCGGTGACAAAATGTTCCAAACACACCCCATGCACAACTCCACCGGGGAAGGTGCCAGGCAGGAGTTCTCCTGATAGTTTTTACACTACCTTGGTAGGCATCTGAAAGACACCACAAAAGTTGTTCTACCTGCTTTCTGGGCTGAGATGGGGAATCGCTGAATTTTGGAGTCGGCTGGTGACAAAATGTTCCAAACACACCCCATGCACAACTCCACCGGGGAAGGTGCCAGGCAGGAGTTCTCCTGGTAGTTTTTACACTACCTTGGTAGGCATCTGAAAGACACCACAAAAGTTGTTGTACCTGCTTTCTGGGCTGAGATGGGGAACCGCTGAATTTTGGAGTCGGCCGGTGACAAAATGTTCCACAGACACCCCATGCACAACTCCACCGGGGAAGGTGCCAGGAACGAATTCTGTTGGTAGTTTTTACAGTACCTTGGTAGGCAGCTGAAAGGCACAAGAAAAGTTGTTGTACCTGCTTTCTGGGCTGAGATGGGGAAACGCTGAATTTTGGAGTCGGCCGGTGACAAAATGTTCCAAACACACACCCTGCACAACTCCACCGGGGAAGGTGCCAGACAGGAGTTCTCTTGGTAGTTTTTACACTACCTTGGTAGGCATCTGAAAGACACCACAAATGTTGTTCTACCTGCTTTCTGGGCTGAGATGGGGAAACGCTGAATTTTGGACTCGGCTGGTGACAAAATGTTCCAAACACACCCCATGCACAACTCCACCAGGGAAGGTGCCAGACAGGAGTTCTCCTGGTAGTTTCTACACTACCTTGGTAGGCATCTGAAAGGCACCACAAAAGTTGTTCTACCTGCTTTCTGGGCTGAGATGGGGAACCGCTGAATTTTGGACTCGGCTGGTGACAAAATGTTCCAAACACACCCCATGCACAACTCCACCACGGAAGGTGCCAGACAGGAGTTCTCTTGGTAGTTTTTACACTACCTTGGTAGGCAGCTGAAAGGCACCACAAAAGTTGTTCTACCTGCTTTGTGGGCTGAGATGGGGAACCGCTGAATTTTGGAGTCGGCTGGTGACAAAATGTTCCAAACACACCCCATGCACTACTCCACCACGGAAGGTGCCAGACAGGAGTTCTCCTGGTAGTTTTTACACTACCTTGGTAGGCAGCTGAAAGACACCAGAAAAGTTGTTCTACCTGCTTTCTGGGCTGAGATGGGGAATCGCTGAATTTTGGACTCGGCCGGTGACAAAATGTTCCAAACACACCCCATGCACAACTCCACCGGGGAAGGTGCCAGGCAGGAGTTCTCCTGATAGTTTTTACACTACCTTGGTAGGCATCTGAAAGACACCACAAAAGTTGTTCTACCTGCTTTCTGGGCTGAGATGGGGAATCGCTGAATTTTGGAGTCGGCTGGTGACAAAATGTTCCAAACACACCCCATGCACAACTCCACCGGGGAAGGTGCCAGACAGGAGTTCTCCTGGTAGTTTTTACATTGCTCCGGTAGGCATCTGAAAGACACCACAAAAGTTGTTCTACCTGCTTTCTGGGCTGAGATGGGGAACCGCTGAATTTTGGAGTCGGCCGGTGACAAAATGTTCCAAACACACCCCATGCACAACTCCACCGGGGAAGGTGCCAGACAGGAGTTCTCCTGGTAGTTTCTACACTACCTTGGTAGGCATTTGAAAGGCACCACAAAAGTTGTTCTACCTGCTTTCTGGGCTGAGATGGGGAACCGCTGAATTTTGGACTCGGCTGGTGACAAAATGTTCCAAACACACCCCATGCACAACTCCACCACGGAAGGTGCCAGACAGGAGTTCTCTTGGTAGTTTTTACATTGCTCCGGTAGGCATCTGAAAGACACCACAAAAGTTGTTCTACCTGCTTTCTGGGCTGAGATGGGGAATCGCTGAATTTTGGACTCGACTGGTGACAAAATGTTCCAAACACACCCCATGCACAACTCCACCACGGAAGGTGACAGACAGGAGTTCTCTTGGTAGATTTTACACTACCTTGGTAGGGAGCTGAAAGGCAGCACAAAAGTTGTTCTACCTGCTTTCTGGGCTGAGATGGGGAATCGCTGAATTTTGGAGTCGGCTGGTGACAAAATGTTCCAAACACACCCCATGCACAACTCCACCGGGGAAGGTGCCAGGCAGGAGTTCTCCTGGTAGTTTTTACATTGCTCCGGTAGGCATCTGAAAGACACCACAAAAGTTGTTGTACCTGCTTTCTGGGCTGAGATGGGGAACCGCTGAATTTTGGAGTCGGCCGTTGACAAAATGTTCCACAGACACCCCATGCACAACTCCACCGGGGAAGGTGCCAGGAACGAATTCTGTTGGTAGTTTTTACACTACCTTGGTAGGCAGCTGAAAGGCACAAGAAAAGTTGTTGTACCTGCTTTCTGGGCTGAGATGGGGAAACGCTGAATTTTGGAGTCGGCCGGTGACAAAATGTTCCAAACACACACCCTGCACAACTCCACCGGGGAAGGTGCCAGACAGGAGTTCTCTTGGTAGTTTTTACACTACCTTGGTAGGCATCTGAAAGACACCACAAATGTTGTTCTACCTGCTTTCTGGGCTGAGATGGGGAACCGCTGAATTTTGGAGTCGGCCGGTGACAAAATGTTCCACAGACACCCCATGCACAACTCCACCGGGGAAGGTGCCAGACAGGAGTTCTCTTGGTAGTTTTTACACTACCTTGGTAGGCAGCTGAAAGGCACAAGAAAAGTTGTTGTACCTGCTTTCTGGGCTGAGATGGGGAACGGCTGAATTTTGGACTCGGCTGGTGACAAAATGTTCCAAACACACCCCATGCACAACTCCACCGGGGAAGGTGCCAGGAACGAATTCTGTTGGTAGTTTTTACACTACCTTGGTAGGCATTTGAAAGACACCAAAAAACTTGTTCTACCTGCTTTCTGGGCTGAGATGGGGAACCGCTGAATTTTGGACTCGGCCGGTGACAAAATGTTCCAAACACCCCCCATGCACAACTCCACCGGGGAAGGTGCCAGGAACGAATTCTTTTGGTAGTTTTTACACTACCTTGGTAGGCAGCTGAAAGGCACAAGAAAAGTTGTTGTACCTGCTTTCTGGGCTGAGATGGGGAACGGCTGAATTTTGGACTCGGCCGGTGACAAAATGTTCCAAACACACCCCATGCACAACTCCACCACGGAAGGTGCCAGACAGGAGTTCTCCTGGTAGTTTTTACACTACCTTGGTAGGCATCTGAAAGACACCACAAAAGTTGTTCTACCTGCTTTCTGGGCTGAGATGGGGAAACGCTGAATTTTGGAGTCGGCCGGTGACAAAATGTTCCAAACACACACCCAGCACAACTCCACCGGGGAAGGTGCCAGACAGGAGTTCTCTTGGTAGTTTTTACACTACCTTGGTAGGCATCTGAAAGACACCACAAATGTTGTTCTACCTGCTTTCTGGGCTGAGATGGGGAAACGCTGAATTTTGGACTCGGCTGGTGACAAAATGTTCCAAACACACCCCATGCACAACTCCACCGGGGAAGGTGCCAGACAGGAGTTCTCCTGGTAGTTTCTACACTACCTTGGTAGGCATTTGAAAGGCACCACAAAAGTTGTTCTACCTGCTTTCTGGGCTGAGATGGGGAACCGCTGAATTTTGGACTCGGCCGGTGAAAAAATGTTCCAAACACACCCCATGCACAACTCCACCACGGAAGGTGCCAGACAGGAGTTCTCTTGGTAGTTTTTACACTACCTTGGTAGGCAGCTGAAAGGCACCACAAAAGTTGTTCTACCTGCTTTGTGGGCTGAGATGGGGAACCGCTGAATTTTGGAGTCGGCTGGTGACAAAATGTTCCAAACACACCCCATGCACAACTCCACCGGGGAAGGTGCCAGACAGGAGTTCTCCTGGTAGTTTTTACACTACCTTGGTAGGCATCTGAAAGACACCAGAAAAGTTGTTCTACCTGCTTTCTGGGCTGAGATGGGGAATCGCTGAATTTTGGACTCGGCCGGTGACAAAATGTTCCAAACACACCCCATGCACAACTCCACCGGGGAAGGTGCCAGGCAGGAGTTCTCCTGATAGTTTTTACACTACCTTGGTAGGCATCTGAAAGACACCACAAAAGTTGTTCTACCTGCTTTCTGGGCTGAGATGGGGAATCGCTGAATTTTGGAGTCGGCTGGTGACAAAATGTTCCAAACACACCCCATGCACAACTCCACCGGGGAAGGTGCCAGGCAGGAGTTCTCCTGGTAGTTTTTACATTGCTCCGGTAGGCATCAAAAGGACACCACAAAAGTTGTTCTACCTGCTTTCTGGGCTGAGATGGGGAACCGCTGAATTTTGGAGTCGGCCGGTGACAAAATGTTCCAAACACACCCCATGCACAACTCCACCGGGGAAGGTGCCAGACAGGAGTTCTCCTGGTAGTTTCTACACTACCTTGGTAGGCATTTGAAAGGCACCACAAAAGTTGTTCTACCTGCTTTCTGGGCTGAGATGGGGAACCGCTGAATTTTGGAGTCGGCTGGTGACAAAATGTTCCAAACACACCCCATGCACAACTCCACCACGGAAGGTGCCAGACAGGAGTTCTCTTGGTAGTTTTTACATTGCTCCGGTAGGCATCTGAAAGACACCACAAAAGTTGTTCTACCTGCTTTCTGGGCTGAGATGGGGAATCGCTGAATTTTGGACTCGGCTGGTGACAAAATGTTCCAAACACACCCCATGCACAACTCCACCGGGGAAGGTGCCAGGAACGAATTCTTTTGGTAGTTTTTACACTACCTTGGTAGGCAGCTGAAAGGCACAAGAAAAGTTGTTCTACCTGCTTTCTGGGCTGAGATGGGGAACCGCTGAATTTTGGACTCGGCCGGTGACAAAATGTTCCAAACACACCCCATGCACAACTCCACCGGGGAAGGTGCCAGACAGGAGTTCTCTTGGTAGTTTTTACACTACCTTGGTAGGCATCTGAAAGACACCACAAAAGTTGTTCTACCTGCTTTCTGGGCTGAGATGGGGAAACGCTGAATTTTGGACTCGGCTGGTGACAAAATGTTCCAAACACACCCCATGCACAACTCCACCGGGGAAGGTGCCAGACAGGAGTTCTCCTGGTAGTTTCTACACTACCTTGGTAGGCATTTGAAAGGCACCACAAAAGTTGTTCTACCTGCTTTCTGGGCTGAGATGGGGAACCGCTGAATTTTGGACTCGGCTGGTGACAAAATGTTCCAAACACACCCCATGCACAACTCCACCGGGGAAGGTGCCAGACAGGAGTTCTCCTGGTAGTTTTTACACTACCTTGGTAGGCATCTGAAAGACACCAGAAAAGTTGTTCTACCTGCTTTCTGGGCTGAGATGGGGAATCGCTGAATTTTGGACTCGGCCGGTGACAAAATGTTCCAAACACACCCCATGCACAACTCCACCGGGGAAGGTGCCAGGCAGGAGTTCTCCTGATAGTTTTTACACTACCTTGGTAGGCATCTGAAAGACACCACAAAAGTTGTTCTACCTGCTTTCTGGGCTGAGATGGGGAATCGCTGAATTTTGGAGTCGGCTGGTGACAAAATGTTCCAAACACACCCCATGCACAACTCCACCGGGGAAGGTGCCAGGCAGGAGTTCTCCTGGTAGTTTTTACACTACCTTGGTAGGCATCTGAAAGACACCACAAAAGTTGTTGTACCTGCTTTCTGGGCTGAGATGGGGAACCGCTGAATTTTGGAGTCGGCCGGTGACAAAATGTTCCACAGACACCCCATGCACAACTCCACCGGGGAAGGTGCCAGGAACGAATTCTGTTGGTAGTTTTTACAGTACCTTGGTAGGCAGCTGAAAGGCACAAGAAAAGTTGTTGTACCTGCTTTCTGGGCTGAGATGGGGAAACGCTGAATTTTGGAGTCGGCCGGTGACAAAATGTTCCAAACACACACCCTGCACAACTCCACCGGGGAAGGTGCCAGACAGGAGTTCTCTTGGTAGTTTTTACACTACCTTGGTAGGCATCTGAAAGACACCACAAATGTTGTTCTACCTGCTTTCTGGGCTGAGATGGGGAAACGCTGAATTTTGGACTCGGCTGGTGACAAAATGTTCCAAACACACCCCATGCACAACTCCACCAGGGAAGGTGCCAGACAGGAGTTCTCCTGGTAGTTTCTACACTACCTTGGTAGGCATCTGAAAGGCACCACAAAAGTTGTTCTACCTGCTTTCTGGGCTGAGATGGGGAACCGCTGAATTTTGGACTCGGCTGGTGACAAAATGTTCCAAACACACCCCATGCACAACTCCACCACGGAAGGTGCCAGACAGGAGTTCTCTTGGTAGTTTTTACACTACCTTGGTAGGCAGCTGAAAGGCACCACAAAAGTTGTTCTACCTGCTTTGTGGGCTGAGATGGGGAACCGCTGAATTTTGGAGTCGGCTGGTGACAAAATGTTCCAAACACACCCCATGCACTACTCCACCACGGAAGGTGCCAGACAGGAGTTCTCCTGGTAGTTTTTACACTACCTTGGTAGGCAGCTGAAAGACACCAGAAAAGTTGTTCTACCTGCTTTCTGGGCTGAGATGGGGAATCGCTGAATTTTGGACTCGGCCGGTGACAAAATGTTCCAAACACACCCCATGCACAACTCCACCGGGGAAGGTGCCAGGCAGGAGTTCTCCTGATAGTTTTTACACTACCTTGGTAGGCATCTGAAAGACACCACAAAAGTTGTTCTACCTGCTTTCTGGGCTGAGATGGGGAATCGCTGAATTTTGGAGTCGGCTGGTGACAAAATGTTCCAAACACACCCCATGCACAACTCCACCGGGGAAGGTGCCAGACAGGAGTTCTCCTGGTAGTTTTTACATTGCTCCGGTAGGCATCTGAAAGACACCACAAAAGTTGTTCTACCTGCTTTCTGGGCTGAGATGGGGAACCGCTGAATTTTGGAGTCGGCCGGTGACAAAATGTTCCAAACACACCCCATGCACAACTCCACCGGGGAAGGTGCCAGACAGGAGTTCTCCTGGTAGTTTCTACACTACCTTGGTAGGCATTTGAAAGGCACCACAAAAGTTGTTCTACCTGCTTTCTGGGCTGAGATGGGGAACCGCTGAATTTTGGACTCGGCTGGTGACAAAATGTTCCAAACACACCCCATGCACAACTCCACCACGGAAGGTGCCAGACAGGAGTTCTCTTGGTAGTTTTTACATTGCTCCGGTAGGCATCTGAAAGACACCACAAAAGTTGTTCTACCTGCTTTCTGGGCTGAGATGGGGAATCGCTGAATTTTGGACTCGACTGGTGACAAAATGTTCCAAACACACCCCATGCACAACTCCACCACGGAAGGTGACAGACAGGAGTTCTCTTGGTAGATTTTACACTACCTTGGTAGGGAGCTGAAAGGCAGCACAAAAGTTGTTCTACCTGCTTTCTGGGCTGAGATGGGGAATCGCTGAATTTTGGAGTCGGCTGGTGACAAAATGTTCCAAACACACCCCATGCACAACTCCACCGGGGAAGGTGCCAGGCAGGAGTTCTCCTGGTAGTTTTTACATTGCTCCGGTAGGCATCTGAAAGACACCACAAAAGTTGTTGTACCTGCTTTCTGGGCTGAGATGGGGAACCGCTGAATTTTGGAGTCGGCCGTTGACAAAATGTTCCACAGACACCCCATGCACAACTCCACCGGGGAAGGTGCCAGGAACGAATTCTGTTGGTAGTTTTTACACTACCTTGGTAGGCAGCTGAAAGGCACAAGAAAAGTTGTTGTACCTGCTTTCTGGGCTGAGATGGGGAAACGCTGAATTTTGGAGTCGGCCGGTGACAAAATGTTCCAAACACACACCCTGCACAACTCCACCGGGGAAGGTGCCAGACAGGAGTTCTCTTGGTAGTTTTTACACTACCTTGGTAGGCATCTGAAAGACACCACAAATGTTGTTCTACCTGCTTTCTGGGCTGAGATGGGGAAACGCTGAATTTTGGACTCGGCTGGTGACAAAATGTTCCAAACACACCCCATGCACAACTCCACCGGGGAAGGTGCCAGACAGGAGTTCTCCTGGTAGTTTCTACACTACCTTGGTAGGCATCTGAAAGACACCACAAAAGTTGTTCTACCTGCTTTCTGGGCTGAGATGGGGAACCGCTGAATTTTGGACTCGGCTGGTGACAAAATGTTCCAAACACACCCCATGCACAACTCCACCACGGAAGGTGCCAGACAGGAGTTCTCTTGGTAGTTTTTACACTACCTTGGTAGGCAGCTGAAAGGCACCACAAAAGTTGTTCTACCTGCTTTGTGGGCTGAGATGGGGAACCGCTGAATTTTGGAGTCGGCTGGTGACAAAATGTTCCAAACACACCCCATGCACTACTCCACCGGGGAAGGTGCCAGACAGGAGTTCTCCTGGTAGTTTTTACACTACCTTGGTAGGCAGCTGAAAGACACCAGAAAAGTTGTTCTACCTGCTTTCTGGGCTGAGATGGGGAATCGCTGAATTTTGGACTCGGCCGGTGACAAAATGTTCCAAACACACCCCATGCACAACTCCACCGGGGAAGGTGCCAGGCAGGAGTTCTCCTGATAGTTTTTACACTACCTTGGTAGGCATCTGAAAGACACCACAAAAGTTGTTCTACCTGCTTTCTGGGCTGAGATGGGGAATCGCTGAATTTTGGAGTCGGCTGGTGACAAAATGTTCCAAACACACCCCATGCACAACTCCACCGGGGAAGGTGCCCGACAGGAGTTCTCCTGGTAGTTTTTACATTGCTCCGGTAGGCATCTGAAAGACACCACAAAAGTTGTTCTACCTGCTTTCTGGGCTGAGATGGGGAACCGCTGAATTTTGGAGTCGGCTGGTGACAAAATGTTCCAAACACACCCCATGCACAACTCCACCACGGAAGGTGCCAGACAGGAGTTCTCTTGGTAGTTTTTACACTACCTTGGTAGGCAGCTGAAAGGCACCACAAAAGTTGTTCTACCTGCTTTGTGGACTGAGATGGGGAAACGCTGAATTTTGGAGTCGGCTGGTGACAAAATGTTCCAAACACACCCCATGCACAACTCCACCACGGAAGGTGCCAGACAGGAGTTCTCCTGGTAGTTTTTACACTACCTTGGTAGGCATCTGAAAGACACCAGAAAAGTTGTTCTACCTGCTTTCTGGGCTGAGATGGGGAATCGCTGAATTTTGGACTCGGCCGGTGACAAAATGTTCCAAACACACCCCATGCACAACTCCACCGGGGAAGGTGCCAGGAACGAATTCTTTTGGTAGTTTTTACACTACCTTGGTAGGCAGCTGAAAGGCACAAGAAAAGTTGTTGTACCTGCTTTCTGGGCTGAGATGGGGAACGGCTGAATTTTGGACTCGGCCGGTGACAAAATGTTCCAAACACACCCCATGCACAACTCCACCACGGAAGGTGCCAGACAGGAGTTCTCCTGGTAGTTTTTACACTACCTTGGTAGGCATCTGAAAGACACCACAAAAGTTGTTCTACCTGCTTTCTGGGCTGAGATGGTGAATCGCTGAATTTTGGAGTCGGCTGGTGACAAAATGTTCCAAACACACCCCATGCAAAACTCCACCGGGGAAGGTGCCAGACAGGAGTTCTCTTAGTAGTTTTTACACTACCTTGGTAGGCAGCTGAAAGGCACCACAAAAGTTGTTGTACCTGCTTTCTGGGCTGAGATGGGGAACCGCTGAATTTTGGAGTCGGCCGGTGACAAAATGTTCCAAACACACCCCATGCACAACTCCACCGGGGAAGGTGCCAGACAGGAGTTCTCCTGGTAGTTTTTACACTACCTTGGTAGGCAGCTGAAAGGCACCACAAAAGTTGTTCTACCTGCTTTCTGGGCTGAGATGGGGAAACGCTGAATTTTGGACTCGGCCGGTGACAAAATGTTCCAAACACACCCCATGCACAACTCCACCACGGAAGGTGCCAGACAGGAGTTCTCCTGGTAGTTTTTACACTACCTTGGTAGGCATCTGAAAGACACCACAAAAGTTGTTCTACCTGCTTTCTGGGCTGAGATGGGGAAACGCTGAATTTTGGAGTCGGCCGGTGACAAAATGTTCCAAACACACCCCATGCACAACTCCACCGGGGAAGGTGCCAGGAACGAATTCTTTTGGTAGTTTTTACACTACCTTGGTAGGCAGCTGAAAGACACCACAAAAGTTGTTCTACCTGCTTTCTGGGCTGAGATGGGGAAACGCTGAATTTTGGAGTCGGCTGGTGACAAAATGTTCCAAACACACCCCATGCACAACTCCACCGGGGAAGGTGCCAGACAGGAGTTCTCCTGGTAGTTTCTACACTACCTTGGTAGGCATTTGAAAGGCACCACAAAAGTTGTTCTACCTGCTTTCTGGGCTGAGATGGGGAACCGCTGAATTTTGGACTCGGCTGGTGACAAAATGTTCCAAACACACCCCATGCACAACTCCACCACGGAAGGTGCCAGACAGGAGTTCTCTTGGTAGTTTTTACACTACCTTGGTAGGCAGCTGAAAGGCACCACAAAAGTTGTTCTACCTGCTTTGTGGGCTGAGATGGGGAACCGCTGAATTTTGGAGTCGGCTGGTGACAAAATGTTCCAAACACACCCCATGCACAACTCCACCACGGAAGGTGCCAGACAGGAGTTCTCCTGGTAGTTTTTACACTACCTTGGTAGGCATCTGAAAGACACCAGAAAAGTTGTTCTACCTGCTTTCTGGGCTGAGATGGGGAATCGCTGAATTTTGGAGTCGGCCGGTGACAAAATGTTCCAAACACACCCCATGCACAACTCCACCGGGGAAGGTGCCAGGCAGGAGTTCTCCTGATAGTTTTTACACTACCTTGGTAGGCATCAAAAGGACACCACAAAAGTTGTTCTACCTGCTTTCTGGGCTGAGATGGGGAATCGCTGAATTTTGGACTCGGCCGGTGACAAAATGTTCCAAACACACCCCATGCACAACTCCACCGGGGAAGGTGCCAGACAGGAGTTCTCCTGGTAGTTTTTACATTGCTCCAGTAGGCATCTGAAAGACACCACAAAAGTTGTTCTACCTGCTTTCTGGGCTGAGATGGGGAACCGCTGAATTTTGGACTCGGCTGGTGACAAAATGTTCCAAACACACCCCATGCACAACTCCACCGGGGAAGGTGCCAGACAGGAGTTCTCCTGGTAGTTTTTACACTACCTTGGTAGGCATCTGAAAGACACCACAAAGGTTGTTCTACCTGCTTTCTGGGCTGAGATGGGGAACAGCTGAATTTTGGACTCGGCTGGTGACAAAATGTTCCAAACACACCCCATGCACAACTCCACCGGGGAAGGTGCCAGACAGGAGTTCTCTTAGTAGTTTTTACACTACCTTGGTAGGCATCTGAAAGACACCACAAAAGTTGTTCTACCTGCTTTCTGGGCTGAGATGGGGAAACGCTGAATTTTGGACTCGGCCGGTGACAAAATGTTCCACAGACACCCCATGCACAACTCCACCGGGGAAGGTGCCAGGAACGAATTCTGTTGGTAGTTTTTACACTACCTTGGTAGGCAGCTGAAAGGCACAAGAAAAGTTGTTGTACCTGCTTTCTGGGCTGAGATGGGGAATCGCTGAATTTTGGACTCGGCCGGTGACAAAATGTTCCAAACACACCCCATGCACAACTCCACCGGGGAAGGTGCCAGGCAGGAGTTCTCCTGATAGTTTTTACACTACCTTGGTAGGCATCTGAAAGACACCACAAAAGTTGTTCTACCTGCTTTCTGGGCTGAGATGGGGAATCGCTGAATTTTGGAGTCGGCTGGTGACAAAATGTTCCAAACACACCCCATGCACAACTCCACCGGGGAAGGTGCCAGACAGGAGTTCTCCTGGTAGTTTTTACATTGCTCCGGTAGGCATCTGAAAGACACCACAAAAGTTGTTCTACCTGCTTTCTGGGCTGAGATGGGGAACCGCTGAATTTTGGACTCGGCTGGTGACAAAATGTTCCAAACACACCCCATGCACAACTCCACCACGGAAGGTGCCAGACAGGAGTTCTCTTGGTAGTTTTTACACTACCTTGGTAGGCAGCTGAAAGGCACCACAAAAGTTGTTCTACCTGCTTTGTGGACTGAGATGGGGAACAGCTGAATTTTGGAGTCGGCTGGTGACAAAATGTTCCAAACACACCCCATGCACAACTCCACCACGGAAGGTGCCAGACAGGAGTTCTCCTGGTAGTTTTTACACTACCTTGGTAGGCATCTGAAAGACACCAGAAAAGTTGTTCTACCTGCTTTCTGGGCTGAGATGGGGAATCGCTGAATTTTGGACTCGGCCGGTGACAGAATGTTCCAAACACACCCCATGCACAACTCCACCGGGGAAGGTGCCAGGCAGGAGTTCTCCTGGTAGTTTTTACACTACCTTGGTAGGCATCTGAAAGACACCACAAAAGTTGTTCTACCTGCTTTCTGGGCTGAGATGGGGAACCGCTGAATTTTGGAGTCGGCCGGTGACAAAATGTTCCAAACACACCCCATGCACAACTCCACCGGGGAAGGTGCCAGACAGGAGTTCTCTTGGTAGTTTTTACACTACCTTGGTAGGCATCTGAAAGACACCACAAAAGTTGTTCTACCTGCTTTCTGGGCTGAGATGGGGAAACGCTGAATTTTGGAGTCGGCTGGTGACAAAATGTTCCAAACACACCCCATGCACAACTCCACCGGGGAAGGTGCCAGGCAGGAGTTCTCCTGGTAGTTTTTACATTGCTCCGGTAGGCATCTGAAAGACACCACAAAAGTTGTTGTACCTGCTTTCTGGGCTGAGATGGGGAACCGCTGAATTTTGGAGTCGGCTGGTGACAAAATGTTCCAAACACACCCCATGCACAACTCCACCACGGAAGGTGCCAGACAGGAGTTCTCCTGGTAGTTTTTACATTGCTCCAGTAGGCATCTGAAAGACACCACAAAAGTTGTTCTACCTGCTTTCTGGGCTGAGATGGGGAACCGCTGAATTTTGGAGTCGGCCGGTGACAAAATGTTCCACAGACACCCCATGCACAACTCCACCGGGGAAGGTGCCAGGAACGAATTCTGTTGGTAGTTTTTACACTACCTTGGTAGGCAGCTGAAAGACACCAGAAAAGTTGTTGTACCTGCTTTCTGGGCTGAGATGGGGAAACGCTGAATTTTGGAGTCGGCCGGTGACAAAATGTTCCAAACACACACCCTGCACAACTCCACCGGGGAAGGTGCCAGACAGGAGTTCTCTTGGTAGTTTTTACACTACCTTGGTAGGCATCTGAAAGACACCACAAATGTTGTTCTACCTGCTTTCTGGGCTGAGATGGGGAAACGCTGAATTTTGGAGTCGGCTGGTGACAAAATGTTCCAAACACACCCCATGCACAACTCCACCAGGGAAGGTGCCAGACAGGAGTTCTCCTGGTAGTTTCTACACTACCTTGGTAGGCATCTGAAAGGCACCACAAAAGTTGTTCTACCTGCTTTCTGGGCTGAGATGGGGAACCGCTGAATTTTGGACTCGGCTGGTGACAAAATGTTCCAAACACACCCCATGCACAACTCCACCACGGAAGGTGCCAGACAGGAGTTCTCTTGGTAGTTTTTACACTACCTTGGTAGGCAGCTGAAAGGCACCACAAAAGTTGTTCTACCTGCTTTGTGGGCTGAGATGGGGAACCGCTGAATTTTGGAGTCGGCTGGTGACAAAATGTTCCAAACACACCCCATGCACTACTCCACCACGGAAGGTGCCAGACAGGAGTTCTCCTGGTAGTTTTTACACTACCTTGGTAGGCATCTGAAAGACACCAGAAAAGTTGTTCTACCTGCTTTCTGGGCTGAGATGGGGAATCGCTGAATTTTGGACTCGGCCGGTGACAAAATGTTCCAAACACACCCCATGCACAACTCCACCGGGGAAGGTGCCAGGCAGGAGTTCTCCTGATAGTTTTTACACTACCTTGGTAGGCATCTGAAAGACACCACAAAAGTTGTTCTACCTGCTTTCTGGGCTGAGATGGGGAATCGCTGAATTTTGGAGTCGGCTGGTGACAAAATGTTCCAAACACACCCCATGCACAACTCCACCGGGGAAGGTGCCAGACAGGAGTTCTCCTGGTAGTTTTTACATTGCTCCGGTAGGCATCTGAAAGACACCACAAAAGTTGTTCTACCTGCTTTCTGGGCTGAGATGGGGAACCGCTGAATTTTGGACTCGGCTGGTGACAAAATGTTCCAAACACACCCCATGCACAACTCCACCGGGGAAGGTGCCAGACAGGAGTTCTCCTGGTAGTTTTTACATTGCTCCAGTAGGCATCTGAAAGACACCACAAAAGTTGTTCTACCTGCTTTGTGGGCTGAGATGGGGAACAGCTGAATTTTGGACTCGGCTGGTGACAAAATGTTCCAAACACACCCCATGCACAACTCCACCGGGGAAGGTGCCAGACAGGAGTTCTCCTGGTAGTTTTTACACTACCTTGGTAGGCATCTGAAAGACACCACAAAGGTTGTTCTACCTGCTTTCTGGGCTGAGATGGGGAACAGCTGAATTTTGGACTCGGCTGGTGACAAAATGTTCCAAACACACCCCATGCACAACTCCACCGGGGAAGGTGCCAGACAGGAGTTCTCTTAGTAGTTTTTACACTACCTTGGTAGGCATCTGAAAGACACCACAAAAGTTGTTCTACCTGCTTTCTGGGCTGAGATGGGGAAACGCTGAATTTTGGACTCGGCCGGTGACAAAATGTTCCACAGACACCCCATGCACAACTCCACCGGGGAAGGTGCCAGGAACGAATTCTGTTGGTAGTTTTTACACTACCTTGGTAGGCAGCTGAAAGGCACAAGAAAAGTTGTTGTACCTGCTTTCTGGGCTGAGATGGGGAATCGCTGAATTTTGGACTCGGCCGGTGACAAAATGTTCCAAACACACCCCATGCACAACTCCACCGGGGAAGGTGCCAGGCAGGAGTTCTCCTGATAGTTTTTACACTACCTTGGTAGGCATCTGAAAGACACCACAAAAGTTGTTCTACCTGCTTTCTGGGCTGAGATGGGGAATCGCTGAATTTTGGAGTCGGCTGGTGACAAAATGTTCCAAACACACCCCATGCACAACTCCACCGGGGAAGGTGCCAGACAGGAGTTCTCCTGGTAGTTTTTACATTGCTCCGGTAGGCATCTGAAAGACACCACAAAAGTTGTTCTACCTGCTTTCTGGGCTGAGATGGGGAACCGCTGAATTTTGGACTCGGCTGGTGACAAAATGTTCCAAACACACCCCATGCACAACTCCACCACGGAAGGTGCCAGACAGGAGTTCTCTTGGTAGTTTTTACACTACCTTGGTAGGCAGCTGAAAGGCACCACAAAAGTTGTTCTACCTGCTTTGTGGACTGAGATGGGGAACAGCTGAATTTTGGAGTCGGCTGGTGACAAAATGTTCCAAACACACCCCATGCACAACTCCACCGGGGAAGGTGCCAGACAGGAGTTCTCCTGGTAGTTTTTACACTACCTTGGTAGGCATCTGAAAGACACCAGAAAAGTTGTTCTACCTGCTTTCTGGGCTGAGATGGGGAATCGCTGAATTTTGGACTCGGCCGGTGACAGAATGTTCCAAACACACCCCATGCACAACTCCACCGGGGAAGGTGCCAGGCAGGAGTTCTCCTGGTAGTTTTTACATTGCTCCGGTAGGCATTAAAAGGACACCACAAAAGTTGTTCTACCTGCTTTCTGGGCTGAGATGGGGAACCGCTGAATTTTGGAGTCGGCCGGTGACAAAATGTTCCAAACACACCCCATGCACAACTCCACCGGGGAAGGTGCCAGACAGGAGTTCTCCTGGTAGTTTCTACACTACCTTGGTAGGCATTTGAAAGGCACCACAAAAGTTGTTCTACCTGCTTTCTGGGCTGAGATGGGGAACCGCTGAATTTTGGACTCGGCTGGTGACAAAAATGTTCCAAACACACCCCATGCACAACTGCACCACGGAAGGTGCCAGACAGGAGTTCTCTTGGTAGTTTTTACACTACCTTGGTAGGCAGCTGAAAGGCACCACAAAAGTTGTTCTACCTGCTTTGTGGGCTGAGATGGGGAACCGCTGAATTTTGGAGTCGGCTGGTGACAAAATGTTCCAAACACACCCCATGCACAACTCCACCACGGAAGGTGCCAGGCAGGAGTTCTCCTGGTAGTTTTTACACTACCTTGGTAGGCATCTGAAAGACACCAGAAAAGTTGTTCTACCTGCTTTCTGGGCTGAGATGGGGAATCGCTGAATTTTGGAGTCGGCCGGTGACAAAATGTTCCACAGACACCCCATGCACAACTCCACCGGGGAAGGTGCCAGACAGGAGTTCTCTTGGTAGTTTTTACATTGCTCCGGTAGGCATCTGAAAGACACCACAAAAGTTGTTCTACCTGCTTTCTGGGCTGAGATGGGGAATCGCTGAATTTTGGACTCGACTGGTGACAAAATGTTCCAAACACACCCCATGCACAACTCCACCACGGAAGGTGCCAGACAGGAGTTCTCTTAGTAGTTTTTACACTACCTTGGTAGGCATCTGAAAGACACCACAAAAGTTGTTCTACCTGCTTTCTGGGCTGAGATGGGGAACCGCTGAATTTTGGAGTCGGCCGGTGACAAAATGTTCCAAACACACCCCATGCACAACTCCACCACGGAAGGTGCCAGACAGGAGTTCTCCTGGTAGTTTTTACACTACCTTGGTAGGCATCTGAAAGACACCACAAAAGTTGTTCTACCTGCTTTCTGGGCTGAGATGGGGAACCGCTGAATTTTGGAGTCGGCCGGTGACAAAATGTTCCAAACACACCCCATGCACAACTCCACCGGGGAAGGTGCCAGACAGGAGTTCTCTTGGTAGTTTTTACACTACCTTGGTAGGCATCTGAAAGACACCACAAAAGTTGTTCTACCTGCTTTCTGGGCTGAGATGGGGAAACGCTGAATTTTGGAGTCGGCTGGTGACAAAATGTTCCAAACACACCCCATGCACAACTCCACCGGGGAAGGTGCCAGGCAGGAGTTCTCCTGGTAGTTTTTACATTGCTCCGGTAGGCATCTGAAAGACACCACAAAAGTTGTTGTACCTGCTTTCTGGGCTGAGATGGGGAACCGCTGAATTTTGGAGTCGGCTGGTGACAAAATGTTCCAAACACACCCCATGCACAACTCCACCACGGAAGGTGCCAGACAGGAGTTCTCCTGGTAGTTTTTACATTGCTCCGGTAGGCATTAAAAGGACACCACAAAAGTTGTTCTACCTGCTTTCTGGGCTGAGATGGGGAACCGCTGAATTTTGGAGTCGGCCGGTGACAAAATGTTCCACAGACACCCCATGCACAACTCCACCGGGGAAGGTGCCAGGAACGAATTCTGTTGGTAGTTTTTACACTACCTTGGTAGGCAGCTGAAAAGGCACAAGAAAAGTTGTTGTACCTGCTTTCTGGGCTGAGATGGGGAAACGCTGATTTTGGAGTCGGCTGGTGACAAAATGTTCCAAACACACACCCTGCACAACTCCACCGGGGAAGGTGCCAGACAGGAGTTCTCTTGGTAGTTTTTACACTACCTTGGTAGGCATCTGAAAGACTCCACAAATGTTGTTCTACCTGCTTTCTGGGCTGAGATGGGGAAACGCTGAATTTTGGAGTCGGCTGGTGACAAAATGTTCCAAACACACCCCATGCACAACTCCACCAGGGAAGGTGCCAGACAGGAGTTCTCCTGGTAGTTTCTACACTACCTTGGTAGGCATCTGAAAGGCACAACAAAAGTTGTTCTACCTGCTTTCTGGGCTGAGATGGGGAACCGCTGAATTTTGGACTCGGCTGGTGACAAAATGTTCCAAACACACCCCATGCACAACTCCACCACGGAAGGTGCCAGACAGGAGTTCTCTTGGTAGTTTTTACACTACCTTGGTAGGCAGCTGAAAGGCACCACAAAAGTTGTTCTACCTGCTTTGTGGGCTGAGATGGGGAACCGCTGAATTTTGGAGTCGGCTGGTGACAAAATGTTCCAAACACACCCCATGCACTACTCCACCACGGAAGGTGCCAGACAGGAGTTCTCCTGGTAGTTTTTACACTACCTTGGTAGGCATCTGAAAGACACCAGAAAAGTTGTTCTACCTGCTTTCTGGGCTGAGATGGGGAATCGCTGAATTTTGGACTCGGCCGGTGACAAAATGTTCCAAACACACCCCATGCACAACTCCACCGGGGAAGGTGCCAGGCAGGAGTTCTCCTGATAGTTTTTACACTACCTTGGTAGGCATCTGAAAGACACCACAAAAGTTGTTCTACCTGCTTTCTGGGCTGAGATGGGGAATCGCTGAATTTTGGAGTCGGCTGGTGACAAAATGTTCCAAACACACCCCATGCACAACTCCACCGGGGAAGGTGCCAGACAGGAGTTCTCCTGGTAGTTTTTACATTGCTCCGGTAGGCATCTGAAAGACACCACAAAAGTTGTTCTACCTGCTTTCTGGGCTGAGATGGGGAACCGCTGAATTTTGGAGTCGGCTGGTGACAAAATGTTCCAAACACACCCCATGCACAACTCCACCACGGAAGGTGCCAGACAGGAGTTCTCCTGGTAGTTTTTACACTACCTTGGTAGGCATCTGAAAGACACCAGAAAAGTTGTTCTACCTGCTTTCTGGGCTGAGATGGGGAATCGCTGAATTTTGGACTCGGCCGGTGACAAAATGTTCCAAACACACCCCATGCACAACTCCACCGGGGAAGGTGCCAGGAACGAATTCTTTTGGTAGTTTTTACACTACCTTGGTAGGCAGCTGAAAGGCACCACAAAAGTTGTTGTACCTGCTTTCTGGGCTGAGATGGGGAACCGCTGAATTTTGGACTCGGCCGGTGACAAAATGTTCCAAACACACCCCATGCACAACTCCACCGGGGAAGGTGCCAGACAGGAGTTCTCCTGGTAGTTTTTACACTACCTTGGTAGGCAGCTGAAAGGCACCACAAAAGTTGTTCTACCTGCTTTCTGGGCTGAGATGGGGAAACACTGAATTTTGGACTCGGCCGGTGACAAAATGTTCCAAACACACCCCATGCACAACTCCACCACGGAAGGTGCCAGACAGGAGTTCTCCTGGTAGTTTTATACACTACCTTGGTAGGCATCTGAAAGACACCACAAAAGTTGTTCTACCTGCTTTCTGGGCTGAGATGGGGAAACGCTGAATTTTGGAGTCGGCCGGTGACAAAATGTTCCAAACACACCCCATGCACAACTCCACCGGGGAAGGTGCCAGGAACGAATTCTTTTGGTAGTTTTTACACTACCTTGGTAGGCAGCTGAAAGACACCACAAAAGTTGTTCTACCTGCTTTCTGGGCTGAGATGGGGAAACGCTGAATTTTGGAGTCGGCTGGTGACAAAATGTTCCAAACACACCCCATGCACAACTCCACCGGGGAAGGTGCCAGACAGGAGTTCTCCTGGTAGTTTCTACACTACCTTGGTAGGCATTTGAAAGGCACCACAAAAGTTGTTCTACCTGCTTTCTGGGCTGAGATGGGGAACCGCTGAATTTTGGACTCGGCCGGTGACAAAATGTTCCAAACACACCCCATGCACAACTCCACCACGGAAGGTGCCAGACAGGAGTTCTCTTGATAGTTTTTACACTACCTTGGTAGGCAGCTGAAAGGCACCACAAAAGTTGTTCTACCTGCTTTGTGGGCTGAGATGGGGAACAGCTGAATTTTGGAGTCGGCTGGTGACAAAATGTTCCAAACACACCCCATGCACTACTCCACCACGGAAGGTGCCAGACAGGAGTTCTCCTGGTAGTTTTTACACTACCTTGGTAGGCATCTGAAAGACACCAGAAAAGTTGTTCTACCTGCTTTGTGGGCTGAGATGGGGAATCGCTGAATTTTGGACTCGGCCGGTGACAAAATGTTCCAAACACACCCCATGCACAACTCCACCGGGGAAGGTGCCAGGCAGGAGTTCTCCTGATAGTTTTTACACTACCTTGGTAGGCATCTGAAAGACACCACAAAAGTTGTTCTACCTGCTTTCTGGGCTGAGATGGGGAATCGCTGAATTTTGGACTCGGCTGGTGACAAAATGTTCCAAACACACCCCATGCACAACTCCACCGGGGAAGGTGCCAGACAGGAGTTCTCCTGGTAGTTTTTACATTGCTCCGGTAGGCATCTGAAAGACACCACAAAAGTTGTTCTACCTGCTTTCTGGGCTGAGATGGGGAACCGCTGAATTTTGGAGTCGGCTGGTGACAAAATGTTCCAAACACACCCCATGCACAACTCCACCACGGAAGGTGCCAGACAGGAGTTCTCTTGGTAGTTTTTACACTACCTTGGTAGGCAGCTGAAAGGCACCACAAAAGTTGTTCTACCTGCTTTGTGGACTGAGATGGGGAACAGCTGAATTTTGGAGTCGGCTGGTGACAAAATGTTCCAAACACACCCCATGCACAACTCCACCACGGAAGGTGCCAGACAGGAGTTCTCCTGGTAGTTTTTACACTACCTTGGTAGGCATCTGAAAGACACCACAAAAGTTGTTCTACCTGCTTTCTGGGCTGAGATGGGGAATCGCTGAATTTTGGAGTCGGCTGGTGACAAAATGTTCCAAACACACCCCATGCACAACTCCACCGGGGAAGGTGCCAGGCAGGAGTTCTCCTGACAGTTTTTACACTACCTTGGTAGGCATCTGAAAGACACCACAAAAGTTGTTCTACCTGCTTTCTGGGCTGAGATGGGGAATCGCTGAATTTTGGAGTCGGCTGGTGACAAAATGTTCCAAACACACCCCATACACAACTCCACCGGGGAAGGTGCCAGACAGGAGTTCTCCTGGTAGTTTTTACATTGCTCCGGTAGGCATCTGAAAGACACCACAAAAGTTGTTCTACCTGCTTTCTGGGCTGAGATGGGGAACCGCTGAATTTTGGAGTCGGCTGGTGACAAAATGTTCCAAACACACCCCATGCACAACTCCACCACGGAAGGTGCCAGACAGGAGTTCTCTTGGTAGTTTTTACACTACCTTGGTAGGCAGCTGAAAGGCACCACAAAAGTTGTTCTACCTGCTTTGTGGACTGAGATGGGGAACAGCTGAATTTTGGAGTCGGCTGGTGACAAAATGTTCCAAACACACCCCATGCACAACTCCACCACGGAAGGTGCCAGACAGGAGTTCTCCTGGTAGTTTTTACACTACCTTGGTAGGCATCTGAAAGACACCAGAAAAGTTGTTCTACCTGCTTTCTGGGCTGAGATGGGGAATCGCTGAATTTTGGACTCGGCCGGTGACAAAATGTTCCAAACACACCCCATGCACAACTCCACCGGGGAAGGTGCCAGGAACGAATTCTTTTGGAAGTTTTTACACTACCTTGGTAGGCAGCTGAAAGGCACAAGAAAAGTTGTTGTACCTGCTTTCTGGGCTGAGATGGGGAACGGCTGAATTTTGGACTCGGCCGGTGACAAAATGTTCCAAACACACCCCATGCACAACTCCACCACGGAAGGTGCCAGAGAGGAGTTCTCCTGGTAGTTTTTACACTACCTTGGTAGGCATCTGAAAGACACCACAAAAGTTGTTCTACCTGCTTTCTGGGCTGAGATGGGGAATCGCTGAATTTTGGAGTCGGCTGGTGACAAAATGTTCCAAACACACCCCATGCACAACTCCACCGGGGAAGGTGCCAGACAGGAGTTCTCCTGGTAGTTTTTACATTGCTCCGGTAGGCATCTGAAAGACACCACAAAAGTTGTTCTACCTGCTTTCTGGGCTGAGATGGGGAACCGCTGAATTTTGGACTCGGCTGGTGACAAAATGTTTCCAAACACACCCCATGCACAACTCCACCACGGAAGGTGCCAGACAGGAGTTCTCTTGGTAGTTTTTACACTACCTTGGTAGGCAGCTGAAAGGCACCACAAAAGTTGTTCTACCTGCTTTGTGGACTGAGATGGGGAACAGCTGAATTTTGGAGTCGGCTGGTGACAAAATGTTCCAAACACACCCCATGCACAACTCCACCACGGAAGGTGCCAGACAGGAGTTCTCCTGGTAGTTTTTACACTACCTTGGTAGGCATCTGAAAGACACCAGAAAAGTTGTTCTACCTGCTTTCTGGGCTGAGATGGGGAATCGCTGAATTTTGGACTCGGCCGGTGACAAAATGTTCCAAACACACCCCATGCACAACTCCACCGGGGAAGGTGCCAGACAGGAGTTCTCCTGGTAGTTTTTACACTACCTTGGTAGGCAGCTGAAAGGCACCACAAAAGTTGTTCTACCTGCTTTCTGGGCTGAGATGGGGAAACACTGAATTTTGGACTCGGCCGGTGACAAAATGTTCCAAACACACCCCATGCACAACTCCACCACGGAAGGTGCCAGACAGGAGTTCTCCTGGTAGTTTTTACACTACCTTGGTAGGCATCTGAAAGACACCACAAAAGTTGTTCTACCTGCTTTCTGGGCTGAGATGGGGAATCGCTGAATTTTGGAGTCGGCTGGTGACAAAATGTTCCAAACACATCCCATGCACAACTCCACCGGGGAAGGTGCCAGGAACGAATTCTGTTGGTAGTTTTTACACTACCTTGGTAGGCAGCTGAAAGGCACAAGAAAAGTTGTTGTACCTGCTTTCTGGGCTGAGATGGGGAACCGCTGAATTTTGGACTCGGCCGGTGACAAAATGTTCCAAACACACCCCATGCACAACTCCACCGGGGAAGGTGCCAGACAGGAGTTCTCTTGGTAGTTTTTACACTACCTTGGTAGGCAGCTGAAAGGCACAAGAAAAGTTGTTGTACCTGCTTTCTGGGCTGAGATGGGGAAATGCTGAATTTTGGACTCGGCCGGTGACAAAATGTTCCAAACACACCCCATGCACAACTCCACCACGGAAGGTGCCAGACAGGAGTTCTCCTGGTAGTTTTTACACTACCTTGGTAGGCATCTGAAAGACACCACAAAAGTTGTTCTACCTGCTTTCTGGGCTGAGATGGGGAAACGCTGAATTTTGGAGTCGGCCGGTGACAAAATGTTCCAAACACACCCCATGCACAACTCCACCGGGGAAGGTGCCAGACAGGAGTTCTCTTGGTAGTTTTTACACTACCTTGGTAGGCATCTGAAATACACCACAAAAGTTGTTCTACCTGCTTTCTGGGCTGAGATGGGGAAACGCTGAATTTTGGAGTCAGCCGGTGACAAAATGTTCCAAACACACCCCATTCACAACTCCACCGGGGAAGGTGCCAGACAGGAGTTCTCTTGGTAGTTTTTACACTACCTTGGTAGGCATTTGAAAGACACCACAAAAGTTGTTCTACCTGCTTTCTGGGCTGAGATGGGGAAACGCTGAATTTTGGAGTCGGCTGGTGACAAAATGTTCCAAACACACCCCATGCACAACTCCACCGGGGAAGATGCCAGACAGGAGTTCTCCTGGTAGTTTCTACTCTACCTTGGTAGGCATTTGAAAGGCACCACAAAAGTTGTTCTACCTGCTTTCTGGGCTGAGATGGGGAACCGCTGAATTTTGGACTCGGCTGGTGACAAAATGTTCCAAACACACCCCATGCACAACTCCACCGGGGAAGGTGCCAGACAGGAGTTCTCCTGGTAGTTTTTACACTACCTTGGTAGGCATCTGAAAGACACCAGAAAAGTTGTTCTACCTGCTTTCTGGGCTGAGATGGGGAATCGCTGAATTTTGGACTCGGCCGGTGACAAAATGTTCCAAACACACCCCATGCACAACTCCACCGGGGAAGGTGCCAGGCAGGAGTTCTCCTGATAGTTTTTACACTACCTTGGTAGGCATCTGAAAGACACCACAAAAGTTGTTCTACCTGCTTTCTGGGCTGAGATGGGGAATCGCTGAATTTTGGAGTCGGCTGGTGACAAAATGTTCCAAACACACCCCATGCACAACTCCACCGGGGAAGGTGCCAGACAGGAGTTCTCCTGGTAGTTTTTACATTGCTCCAGTAGGCATCTGAAAGACACCACAAAAGTTGTTCTACCTGCTTTCTGGGCTGAGATGGGGAAACGCTGAATATTGGACTCGGCTGGTGACAAAATGTTCCAAACACACCCCATGCACAACTCCACCGGGGAAGGTGCCAGACAGGAGTTCTCCTGGTAGTTTTTACACTACCTTGGTAGGCAGCTGAAAGGCACAAGAAAAGTTGTTGTACCTGCTTTCTGGGCTGAGATGGGGAACCGCTGAATTTTGGAGTCGGCCGTTGACAAAATGTTCCAAACACACCCCATGCACAACTCCACCGGGGAAGGTGCCAGACAGGAGTTCTCCTGGTAGTTTTTACACTACCTTGGTAGGCATTTGAAAGACACCACAAAAGTTGTTCTACCTGCTTTCTGGGCTGAGATGGGGAACCGCTGAATTTTGGACTCGGCCGGTGACAAAATGTTCCAACACACCCCATGCACAACTCCACCGGGGAAGGTGCCAGACAGGAGTTCTCTTGGTAGTTTTTACACTACCTTGGTAGGCATTTGAAAGACACCACAAAAGTTGTTCTACCTGCTTTCTGGGCTGAGATGGGGAAACGCTGAATTTTGGAGTCGGCTGGTGACAAAATGTTCCAAACACACCCCATGCACAACTCCACCGGGGAAGGTGCCAGACAGGAGTTCTCCTGGTAGTTTTTACATTGCTCCGGTAGACATCTGAAAGACACCACAAAAGTTGTTCTACCTGCTTTCTGGGCTGAGATGGGGAACCGCTGAATTTTGGAGTCGGCTGGTGACAAAATGTTCCAAACACACCCCATGCACAACTCCACCACGGAAGGTGCCAGACAGGAGTTCTCTTGGTAGTTTTTACACTACCTTGGTAGGCAGCTGAAAGGCACCACAAAAGTTGTTCTACCTGCTTTGTGGACTGAGATGGGGAACAGCTGAATTTTGGAGTCGGCTGGTGACAAAATGTTCCAAACACACCCCATGCACAACTCCACCACGGAAGGTGCCAGACAGGAGTTCTCCTGGTAGTTTTTACACTACCTTGGTAGGCATCTGAAAGACACCAGAAAAGTTGTTCTACCTGCTTTCTGGGGCTGAGATGGGGAATCGCTGAATTTTGGACTCGGCCGGTGACAAAATGTTCCAAACACACCCCATGCACAACTCCACCGGGGAAGGTGCCAGGAACGAATTCTTTTGGAAGTTTTTACACTACCTTGGTAGGCAGCTGAAAGGCACAAGAAAAGTTGTTGTACCTGCTTTCTGGGCTGAGATGGGGAACGGCTGAATTTTGGACTCGGCCGGTGACAAAATGTTCCAAACACACCCCATGCACAACTCCACCGGGGAAGGTGCCAGGAACGAATTCCTGTTGGTAGTTTTTACACTACCTTGGTAGGCATCTGAAAGACACCACAAAAGTTGTTCTACCTGCTTTCTGGGCTGAGATGGGGAATCGCTGAATTTTGGAGTCGGCTGGTGACAAAATGTTCCAAACACACCCCATGCACAACTCCACCGGGGAAGGTGCCAGACAGGAGTTCTCCTGGTAGTTTTTACATTGCTCCCGGTAGGCATCTGAAAGACACCACAAAAGTTGTTCTACCTGCTTTCTGGGCTGAGATGGGGAACCGCTGAATTTTGGACTCGGCTGGTGACAAAATGTTCCAAACACACCCCATGCACAACTCCACCACGGAAGGTGCCAGACAGGAGTTCTCTTGGTAGTTTTTACACTACCTTGGTAGGCAGCTGAAAGGCACCACAAAAGTTGTTCTACCTGCTTTGTGGACTGAGATGGGGAACAGCTGAATTTTGGAGTCGGCTGGTGACAAAATGTTCCAAACACACCCCATGCACAACTCCACCACGGAAGGTGCCAGACAGGAGTTCTCCTGGTAGTTTTTACACTACCTTGGTAGGCATCTGAAAGACACCAGAAAAGTTGTTCTACCTGCTTTCTGGGCTGAGATGGGGAATCGCTGAATTTTGGACTCGGCCGGTGACAAAATGTTCCAAACACACCCCATGCACAACTCCACCGGGGAAGGTGCCAGACAGGAGTTCTCCTGGTAGTTTTTACACTACCTTGGTAGGCAGCTGAAAGGCACCACAAAGTTGTTCTACCTGCTTTCTGGGCTGAGATGGGGAACCGCTGAATTTTGGACTCGGCCGGTGACAAAATGTTCCAAACACACCCCATGCACAACTCCACCACGGAAGGTGCCAGACAGGAGTTCTCCTGGTAGTTTTTACACTACCTTGGTAGGCATCTGAAAGACACCACAAAAGTTGTTCTACCTGCTTTCTGGGCTGAGATGGGGAATCGCTGAATTTTGGAGTCGGCTGGTGACAAAATGTTCCAAACACATCCCATGCACAACTCCACCGGGGAAGGTGCCAGGAACGAATTCTGTTGGTAGTTTTTACACTACCTTGGTAGGCAGCTGAAAGGCACCACAAAAGTTGTTGTACCTGCTTTCTGGGCTGAGATGGGGAACCGCTGAATTTTGGACTCGGCCGGTGACAAAATGTTCCAAACACACCCCATGCACAACTCCACCGGGGAAGGTGCCAGACAGGAGTTCTCTTGGTAGTTTTTACACTACCTTGGTAGGCAGCTGAAAGGCACAAGAAAAGTTGTTGTACCTGCTTTCTGGGCTGAGATGGGGAAATGCTGAATTTTGGACTCGGCCGGTGACAAAATGTTCCAAACACATCCCATGCACAACTCCACCACGGAAGGTGCCAGACAGGAGTTCTCCTGGTAGTTTTTACACTACCTTGGTAGGCATCTGAAAGACACCACAAAAGTTGTTCTACCTGCTTTCTGGGCTGAGATGGGGAAACGCTGAATTTTGGAGTCGGCCGGTGACAAAATGTTCCAAACACACCCCATGCACAACTCCACCGGGGAAGGTGCCAGACAGGAGTTCTCTTGGTAGTTTTTACACTACCTTGGTAGGCATCTGAAATACACCACAAAAGTTGTTCTACCTGCTTTCTGGGCTGAGATGGGGAAACGCTGAATTTTGGAGTCAGCCGGTGACAAAATGTTCCAAACACACCCCATTCACAACTCCACCGGGGAAGGTGCCAGACAGGAGTTCTCTTGGTAGTTTTTACACTACCTTGGTAGGCATTTGAAAGACACCACAAAAGTTGTTCTACCTGCTTTCTGGGCTGAGATGGGGAAACGCTGAATTTTGGAGTCGGCTGGTGACAAAATGTTCCAAACACACCCCATGCACAACTCCACCGGGGAAGATGCCAGACAGGAGTTCTCCTGGTAGTTTCTACTCTACCTTGGTAGGCATTTGAAAGGCACCACAAAAGTTGTTCTACCTGCTTTCTGGGCTGAGATGGGGAACCGCTGAATTTTGGACTCGGCTGGTGACAAAATGTTCCAAACACACCCCATGCACAACTCCACCGGGGAAGGTGCCAGACAGGAGTTCTCCTGGTAGTTTTTACACTACCTTGGTAGGCATCTGAAAGACACCAGAAAAGTTGTTCTACCTGCTTTCTGGGCTGAGATGGGGAATCGCTGAATTTTGGACTCGGCCGGTGACAAAATGTTCCAAACACACCCCATGCACAACTCCACCGGGGAAGGTGCCAGGCAGGAGTTCTCCTGATAGTTTTTACACTACCTTGGTAGGCATCTGAAAGACACCACAAAAGTTGTTCTACCTGCTTTCTGGGCTGAGATGGGGAATCGCTGAATTTTGGAGTCGGCTGGTGACAAAATGTTCCAAACACACCCCATGCACAACTCCACCGGGGAAGGTGCCAGACAGGAGTTCTCCTGGTAGTTTTTACATTGCTCCAGTAGGCATCTGAAAGACACCACAAAAGTTGTTCTACCTGCTTTCTGGGCTGAGATGGGGAAACGCTGAATTTTGGACTCGGCTGGTGACAAAATGTTCCAAACACACCCCATGCACAACTCCACCGGGGAAGGTGCCAGACAGGAGTTCTCCTGGTAGTTTTTACACTACCTTGGTAGGCAGCTGAAAGGCACAAGAAAAGTTGTTGTACCTGCTTTCTGGGCTGAGATGGGGAACCGCTGAATTTTGGAGTCGGCCGTTGACAAAATGTTCCAAACACACCCCATGCACAACTCCACCGGGGAAGGTGCCAGACAGGAGTTCTCCTGGTAGTTTTTTACACTACCTTGGTAGGCATTTGAAAGACACCACAAAAGTTGTTCTACCTGCTTTCTGGGCTGAGATGGGGAACCGCTGAATTTTGGACTCGGCCGGTGACAAAATGTTCCAAACACACCCCCTGCACAACTCCACCGGGGAAGGTGCCAGACAGGAGTTCTCTTGGTAGTTTTTACACTACCTTGGTAGGCATTTGAAAGACACCACAAAAGTTGTTCTACCTGCTTTCTGGGCTGAGATGGGGAAACGCTGAATTTTGGACTCGGCCGGTGACAAAATGTTCCAAACACACCCCATGCACAACTCCACCGGGGAAGGTGCCAGGAACGAATTCTTTTGGTAGTTTTTACACTACCTTGGTAGGCAGCTGAAAGGCACCAGAAAAGTTGTTGTACCTGCTTTGTGGGCTGAGATGGGGAACCGCTGAATTTTGGACTCGGCCGGTGACAAAATGTTCCAAACACACCCCATGCACAACTCCACCGGGGAAGGTGCCAGACAGGAGTTCTCTTGGTAGTTTTTACACTACCTTGGTAGGCAGCTGAAAGGCACCACAAAAGTTGTTCTACCTGCTTTCTGGGCTGAGATGGGGAAACGCTGAATTTTGGACTCGGCTGGTGACAAAATGTTCCAAACACACCCCATGCACAACTCCACCACGGAAGGTGCCAGACAGGAGTTCTCCTGGTAGTTTTTACACTACCTTGGTAGGCATCTGAAAGACACCACAAAAGTTGTTCTACCTGCTTTCTGGGCTGAGATGGGGAAACGCTGAATTTTGGAGTCGGCCGGTGACAAAATGTTCCAAACACATCCCATGCACAACTCCACCGGGGAAGGTGCCAGGAACGAATTCTCTTGGTAGTTTTTACACTACCTTGGTAGGCAGCTGAAAGGCACCACAAAAGTTGTTGTACCTGCTTTCTGGGCTGAGATGGGGAACCGCTGAATTTTGGACTCGGCCGGTGACAAAATGTTCCAAACACACCCCATGCACAACTCCACCGGGGAAGGTGCCAGACAGGAGTTCTCTTGGTAGTTTTTACACTACCTTGGTAGGCAGCTGAAAGGCACCACAAAAGTTGTTCTACCTGCTTTCTGGGCTGAGATGGGGAAACGCTGAATTTTGGACTCGGCTGGTGACAAAATGTTCCAAACACACCCCATGCACAACTCCACCACGGAAGGTGCCAGACAGGAGTTCTCCTGGTAGTTTTTACACTACCTTGGTAGGCATCTGAAAGACACCACAAAAGTTGTTCTACCTGCTTTCTGGGCTGAGATGGGGAAACGCTGAATTTTGGAGTCGGCCGGTGACAAAATGTTCCAAACACACCCCATGCACAACTCCACCGGGGAAGGTGCCAGGAACGAATTCTTTTGGTAGTTTTGACATTACCTTGGTAGGCAGCTGAAAGGCACAAGAAAAGGTTGTTGTACCTGCTTTCTGGGCTGAGATGGGGAACCGCTGAATTTTGGACTCGGCCGGTGACAAAATGTTCCAAACACACCCCATGCACAACTCCACCACGGAAGGTGCCAGACAGGAGTTCTCCTGGTAGTTTTTACACTACCTTGGTAGGCATCTGAAAGACACCACAAAAGTTGTTCTACCTGCTTTCTGGGCTGAGATGGGGAAACGCTGAATTTTGGAGTCGGCCGGTGACAAAATGTTCCAAACACACCCCATGCACAACTCCACCGGGGAAGGTGCCAGACAGGAGTTCTCTTGGTAGTTTTTACACTACCTTGGTAGGCATCTGAAATACACCACAAAAGTTGTTCTACCTGCTTTCTGGGCTGAGATGGGGAAACGCTGAATTTTGGAGTCAGCCGGTGACAAAATGTTCCAAACACACCCCATTCACAACTCCACCGGGGAAGGTGCCAGACAGGAGTTCTCTTGGTAGTTTTTACACTACCTTGGTAGGCATTTGAAAGACACCACAAAAGTTGTTCTACCTGCTTTCTGGGCTGAGATGGGGAAACGCTGAATTTTGGAGTCGGCTGGTGACAAAATGTTCCAAACACACCCCATGCACAACTCCACCGGGGAAGATGCCAGACAGGAGTTCTCCTGGTAGTTTCTACTCTACCTTGGTAGGGCATTTGAAAGGCACCACAAAAGTTGTTCTACCTGCTTTCTGGGCTGAGATGGGGAACCGCTGAATTTTGGACTCGGCTGGTGACAAAATGTTCCAAACACACCCCATGCACAACTCCACCACGGAAGGTGCCAGACAGGAGTTCTCCTGGTAGTTTTTACACTACCTTGGTAGGCATCTGAAAGACACCAGAAAAGTTGTTCTACCTGCTTTCTGGGCTGAGATGGGGAATCGCTGAATTTTGGACTCGGCCGGTGACAAAATGTTCCAAACACACCCCATGCACAACTCCACCGGGGAAGGTGCCAGGCAGGAGTTCTCCTGATAGTTTTTACACTACCTTGGTAGGCATCTGAAAGACACCACAAAAGTTGTTCTACCTGCTTTCTGGGCTGAGATGGGGAATCGCTGAATTTTGTAGTCGGCTGGTGACAAAATGTTCCAAACACACCCCATGCACAACTCCACCGGGGAAGGTGCCAGACAGGAGTTCTCCTGGTAGTTTTTACATTGCTCCAGTAGGCATCTGAAAGACACCACAAAAGTTGTTCTACCTGCTTTCTGGGCTGAGATGGGGAAACGCTGAATTTTGGACTCGGCTGGTGACAAAATGTTCCAAACACACCCCATGCACAACTCCACCGGGGAAGGTGCCAGACAGGAGTTCTCCTGGTAGTTTTTACACTACCTTGGTAGGCAGCTGAAAGGCACAAGAAAAGTTGTTGTACCTGCTTTCTGGGCTGAGATGGGGAACCGCTGAATTTTGGAGTCGGCCGTTGACAAAATGTTCCAAACACACCCCATGCACAACTCCACCGGGGAAGGTGCCAGACAGGAGTTCTCCTGGTAGTTTTTACACTACCTTGGTAGGCATTTGAAAGGACACCACAAAAGTTGTTGTACCTGCTTTCTGGGCTGAGATGGGGAACCGCTGAATTTTGGACTCGGCTGGTGACAAAATGTTCCAAACACACCCCATGCACAACTCCACCGGGGAAGGTGCCAGACAGGAGTTCTCTTGGTAGTTTTTACACTACCTTGGTAGGCATTTGAAAGACACCACAAAAGTTGTTCTACCTGCTTTCTGGGCTGAGATGGGGAAACGCTGAATTTTGGACTCGGCCGGTGACAAAATGTTCCAAACACACCCCATGCACAACTCCACCGGGGAAGGTGCCAGACAGGAGTTCTCCTGGTAGTTTTTACACTACCTTGGTAGGCATTTGAAAGACACCACAAAAGTTGTTCTACCTGCTTTCTGGGCTGAGATGGGGAACCGCTGAATTTTGGACTCGGCCGGTGACAAAATGTTCCAAACACACCCCATGCACAACTCCACCGGGGAAGGTGCCAGGAACGAATTCTTTTGGTAGTTTTTACACTACCTTGGTAGGCAGCTGAAGGGCACAAGAAAAGTTGTTGTACCTGCTTTGTGGGCTGAGATGGGGAACCGCTGAATTTTGGAGTCGGCCGGTGACAAAATGTTCCAAACACACCCCATGCACAACTCCACCGGGGAAGGTGCCAGACAGGAGTTCTCTTGGTAGTTTTTACACTACCTTGGTAGGCAGCTGAAAGGCACCACAAAAGTTGTTCTACCTGCTTTCTGGGCTGAGATGGGGAAACGCTGAATTTTGGACTCGGCTGGTGACAAAATGTTCCAAACACACCCCATGCACAACTCCACCGGGGAAGGTGCCAGACAGGAGTTCTCCTGGTAGTTTTTACACTACCTTGGTAGGCATCTGAAAGACACCAGAAAAGTTGTTCTACCTGCTTTCTGGGCTGAGATGGGGAATCGCTGAATTTTGGACTCGGCCGGTGACAAAATGTTCCAAACACACCCCATGCACAACTCCACCGGGGAAGGTGCCAGGCAGGAGTTCTCCTGATAGTTTTTACACTACCTTGGTAGGCATCTGAAAGACACCACAAAAGTTGTTCTACCTGCTTTCTGGGCTGAGATGGGGAATCGCTGAATTTTGGAGTCGGCTGGTGACAAAATGTTCCAAACACACCCCATGCACAACTCCACCGGGGAAGGTGCCAGACAGGAGTTCTCCTGGTAGTTTTTACATTGCTCCAGTAGGCATCTGAAAGACACCACAAAAGTTGTTCTACCTGCTTTCTGGGCTGAGATGGGGAAACGCTGAATTTTGGACTCGGCTGGTGACAAAATGTTCCAAAGACACCCCCTGCACAACTCCACCGGGGAAGGTGCCAGACAGGAGTTCTCTTAGTAGTTTTTACATTGCTCCGGTAGGCATCTGAAAGACACCACAAAAGTTGTTCTACCTGCTTTCTGGGCTGAGATGGGGAACCGCTGAATTTTGGAGTCGGCCGTTGACAAAATGTTCCAAACACACCCCATGCACAACTCCACCGGGGAAGGTGCCAGACAGGAGTTCTCCTGGTAGTTTTTACACTACCTTGGTAGGCATTTGAAAGACACCACAAAAGTTGTTCTACCTGCTTTCTGGGCTGAGATGGGGAACCGCTGAATTTTGGACTCGGCCGGTGACAAAATGTTCCAAACACACCCCATGCACAACTCCACCGGGGAAGGTGCCAGGAACGAATTCTTTTGGTAGTTTTTACACTACCTTGGTAGGCAGCTGAAGGGCACAAGAAAAGTTGTTGTACCTGCTTTGTGGGCTGAGATGGGGAACCGCTGAATTTTGGAGTCGGCCGGTGACAAAATGTTCCAAACACACCCCATGCACAACTCCACCGGGGAAGGTGCCAGACAGGAGTTCTCTTGGTAGTTTTTACACTACCTTGGTAGGCAGCTGAAAGGCACCACAAAAGTTGTTCTACCTGCTTTCTGGGCTGAGATGGGGAAACGCTGAATTTTGGACTCGGCTGGTGACAAAATGTTCCAAACACACCCCATGCACAACTCCACCGGGGAAGGTGCCAGACAGGAGTTCTCCTGGTAGTTTTTACACTACCTTGGTAGGCATCTGAAAGACACCACAAAACTTGTTCTACCTGCTTTCTGGGCTGAGATGGGGAAACGCTGAATTTTGGACTCGGCCGGTGACAAAATGTTCCAAACACACCCCATGCACAACTCCACCGGGGAAGGTGCCAGACAGGAGTTCTCCTGGTAGTTTTTACACTACCTTGGTAGGCATCTGAAAGACACCACAAAAGTTGTTCTACCTGCTTTCTGGGCTGAGATGGGGAATCGCTGAATTTTGGACTCGGCTGGTGACAAAATGTTCCAAACACACCCCATGCACAACTCCACCGGGGAAGGTGCCAGACAGGAGTTCTCCTGGTAGTTTTTACACTACCTTGGTAGGCATCTGAAAGACACCACAAAACTTGTTCTACCTGCTTTCTGGGCTGAGATGGGGAAACGCTGAATTTTGGACTCGGCCGGTGACAAAATGTTCCAAACACACCCCATGCACAACTCCACCGGGGAAGGTGCCAGACAGGAGTTCTCCTGGTAGTTTTTACACTACCTTGGTAGGCATCTGAAAGACACCACAAAAGTTGTTCTACCTGCTTTCTGGGCTGAGATGGGGAATCGCTGAATTTTGGACTCGGCTGGTGACAAAATGTTCCAAACACACCCCATGCAAAACTCCACCACGGAAGGTGCCAGACAGGAGTTCTCTTGGTAGTTTTTACACTACCTTGGTAGGCATCTGAAAGACACCACAAAAGTTGTTCTACCTGCTTTCTGGGCTGAGATGGGGAAACGCTGAATTTTGGACTCGGCCGGTGACAAAATGTTCCAAACACACCCCATGCACAACTCCACCGGGGAAGGTGCCAGACAGGAGTTCTCCTGGTAGTTTTTACACTACCTTGGTAAGCATTTGAAAGGCACCACAAAAGTTGTTCTTCCTGCTTTCTGGGCTGAGATGGGGAAACGCTGAATTTTGGAGTCGGCCAGTGACAAAATGTTCCAAACACACCCCATGCACAACTCCACCACGGAAGGTGCCAGACAGGAGTTCTCCTGGTAGTTTTTACACTACCTTGGTAGGCATCTGAAAGACACCACAGAAGTTGTTCTACCTGCTTTCTGGGCTGAGATGGGGAATCGCTGAATTTTGGAGTCGGCCGGTGACAAAATGTTCCAAACACACCCCATGCAAAACTCCACCGGGGAAGGTGCCAGACAGGAGTTCTCTTAGTAGTTTTTACACTACCTTGGTAGGCATCTGAAAGACACCACAAAAGTTGTTCTACCTGCTTTCTGGGCTGAGATGGGGAAACGCTGAATTTTGGAGTCGGCTGGTGACAAAATGTTCCAAACACATCCCATGCACAACTCCACCGGGGAAGGTGCCAGGAACGAATTCTGTTGGTAGTTTTTACACTACCTTGGTAGGCAGCTGAAAGGCACCACAAAAGTTGTTGTACCTGCTTTCTGGGCTGAGATGGGGAACCGCTGAATTTTGGACTCGGCCGGTGACAAAATGTTCCAAACACACCCCATGCACAACTCCACCGGGGAAGGTGCCAGACAGGAGTTCTCTTGGTAGTTTTTACACTACCTTGGTAGGCAGCTGAAAGGCACCACAAAAGTTGTTCTACCTGCTTTCTGGGCTGAGATGGGGAAACGCTGAATTTTGGACTCGGCTGGTGACAAAATGTTCCAAACACACCCCATGCACAACTCCACCACGGAAGGTGCCAGACAGGAGTTCTCCTGGTAGTTTTTACACTACCTTGGTAGGCATCTGAAAGACACCACAAAAGTTGTTCTACCTGCTTTCTGGGCTGAGATGGGGAATCGCTGAATTTTGGACTCGGCTGGTGACAAAATGTTCCAAACACACCCCATGCACAACTCCACCGGGGAAGGTGCCAGACAGGAGTTCTCCTGGTAGTTTTTACACTACCTTGGTAGGCATCTGAAAGACACCACAAAACTTGTTCTACCTGCTTTCTGGGCTGAGATGGGGAAACGCTGAATTTTGGACTCGGCCGGTGACAAAATGTTCCAAACACACCCCATGCACAACTCCACCGGGGAAGGTGCCAGACAGGAGTTCTCCTGGTAGTTTTTACACTACCTTGGTAGGCATCTGAAAGACACCACAAAAGTTGTTCTACCTGCTTTCTGGGCTGAGATGGGGAATCGCTGAATTTTGGACTCGGCTGGTGACAAAATGTTCCAAACACACCCCATGCAAAACTCCACCACGGAAGGTGCCAGACAGGAGTTCTCTTGGTAGTTTTTACACTACCTTGGTAGGCATCTGAAAGACACCACAAAAGTTGTTCTACCTGCTTTCTGGGCTGAGATGGGGAAACGCTGAATTTTGGACTCGGCCGGTGACAAAATGTTCCAAACACACCCCATGCACAACTCCACCGGGGAAGGTGCCAGACAGGAGTTCTCCTGGTAGTTTTTACACTACCTTGGTAAGCATTTGAAAGGCACCACAAAAGTTGTTCTTCCTGCTTTCTGGGCTGAGATGGGGAAACGCTGAATTTTGGAGTCGGCCAGTGACAAAATGTTCCAAACACACCCCATGCACAACTCCACCACGGAAGGTGCCAGACAGGAGTTCTCCTGGTAGTTTTTACACTACCTTGGTAGGCATCTGAAAGACACCACAGAAGTTGTTCTACCTGCTTTCTGGGCTGAGATGGGGAATCGCTGAATTTTGGAGTCGGCCGGTGACAAAATGTTCCAAACACACCCCATGCAAAACTCCACCGGGGAAGGTGCCAGACAGGAGTTCTCTTAGTAGTTTTTACACTACCTTGGTAGGCATCTGAAAGACACCACAAAAGTTGTTCTACCTGCTTTCTGGGCTGAGATGGGGAAACGCTGAATTTTGGAGTCGGCTGGTGACAAAATGTTCCAAACACATCCCATGCACAACTCCACCGGGGAAGGTGCCAGGAACGAATTCTGTTGGTAGTTTTTACACTACCTTGGTAGGCAGCTGAAAGGCACCACAAAAGTTGTTGTACCTGCTTTCTGGGCTGAGATGGGGAACCGCTGAATTTTGGACTCGGCCGGTGACAAAATGTTCCAAACACACCCCATGCACAACTCCACCGGGGAAGGTGCCAGACAGGAGTTCTCTTGGTAGTTTTTACACTACCTTGGTAGGCAGCTGAAAGGCACCACAAAAGTTGTTCTACCTGCTTTCTGGGCTGAGATGGGGAAACGCTGAATTTTGGACTCGGCTGGTGACAAAATGTTCCAAACACACCCCATGCACAACTCCACCACGGAAGGTGCCAGACAGGAGTTCTCCTGGTAGTTTTTACATTGCTCCAGTAGGCATCTGAAAGACACCACAAAAGTTGTTCTACCTGCTTTCTGGGCTGAGATGGGGAACCGCTGAATTTTGGACTCGGCCGGTGACAAAATGTTCCACAGACACCCCATGCACAACTCCACCGGGGAAGGTGCCAGGAACGAATTCTGTTGGTAGTTTTTACACTACCTTGGTAGGCAGCTGAAAGGCACAAGAAAAGTTGTTGTACCTGCTTTCTGGGCTGAGATGGGGAACCGCTGAATTTTGGAGTCGGCCGTTGACAAAATGTTCCAAACACACCCCATGCACAACTCCACCGGGGAAGGTGCCAGACAGGAGTTCTCCTGGTAGTTTTTACACTACCTTGGTAGGCATTTGAAAGACACGACAAAACTTGTTCTACCTGCTTTCTGGGCTGAGATGGGGAACCGCTGAATTTTGGACTCGGCCGGTGACAAAATGTTCCAAACACACCCCATGCACAACTCCACCGGGGAAGGTGCCAGACAGGAGTTCTCTTGGTAGTTTTTACACTACCTTGGTAGGCATTTGAAAGACACCACAAAAGTTGTTGTACCTGCTTTCTGGGCTGAGATGGGGAACCGCTGAATTTTGGACTCGGCCGGTGACAAAATGTTCCAAACACACCCCATGCACAACTCCACCGGGGAAGGTGCCAGACAGGAGTTCTCTTGGTAGTTTTTACACTACCTTGGTAGGCAGCTGAAAGGCACCACAAAAGTTGTTCTACCTGCTTTCTGGGCTGAGATGGGGAAACGCTGAATTTTGGACTCGGCTGGTGACAAAATGTTCCAAACACACCCCATGCACAACTCCACCACGGAAGGTGCCAGACAGGAGTTCTCCTGGTAGTTTTTACATTGCTCCAGTAGGCATCTGAAAGACACCACAAAAGTTGTTCTACCTGCTTTCTGGGCTGAGATGGGGAACCGCTGAATTTTGGACTCGGCCGGTGACAAAATGTTCCACAGACACCCCATGCACAACTCCACCGGGGAAGGTGCCAGGAACGAATTCTGTTGGTAGTTTTTACACTACCTTGGTAGGCAGCTGAAAGGCACAAGAAAAGTTGTTGTACCTGCTTTCTGGGCTGAGATGGGGAACCGCTGAATTTTGGAGTCGGCCGTTGACAAAATGTTCCAAACACACCCCATGCACAACTCCACCGGGGAAGGTGCCAGACAGGAGTTCTCCTGGTAGTTTTTACACTACCTTGGTAGGCATTTGAAAGACACGACAAAACTTGTTCTACCTGCTTTCTGGGCTGAGATGGGGAACAGCTGAATTTTGGACTCGGCCGGTGACAAAATGTTCCAAACACACCCCATGCACAACTCCACCGGGGAAGGTGCCAGACAGGAGTTCTCTTGGTAGTTTTTACACTACCTTGGTAGGCATTTGAAAGACACCACAAAAGTTGTTCTACCTGCTTTCTGGGCTGAGATGGGGAAACGCTGAATTTTGGACTCGGCCGGTGACAAAATGTTCCAAACACACCCCATGCACAACTCCACCGGGGAAGGTGCCAGGAACGAATTCTTTTGGTAGTTTTTACACTACCTTGGTAGGCAGCTGAAAGGCACAAGAAAAGTTGTTGTACCTGCTTTCTGGGCTGAGATGGGGAACCGCTGAATTTTGGAGTCGGCCGGTGACAAAATGTTCCAAACACACCCCATGCACAACTCCACCGGGGAAGGTGCCAGACAGGAGTTCTCTTGGTAGTTTTTACACTACCTTGGTAGGCAGCTGAAAGGCACCACAAAAGTTGTTCTACCTGCTTTCTGGGCTGAGATGGGGAAACGCTGAATTTTGGACTCGGCTGGTGACAAAATGTTCCAAACACACCCCATGCACAACTCCACCGGGGAAGGTGCCAGACAGGAGTTCTCCTGGTAGTTTTTACACTACCTTGGTAGGCATTTGAAAGACACCACAAAACTTGTTCTACCTGCTTTCTGGGCTGAGATGGGGAAACGCTGAATTTTGGACTCGGCCGGTGACAAAATGTTCCAAACACACCCCATGCACAACTCCACCGGGGAAGGTGCCAGGAACGAATTCTTTTGGTAGTTTTTACACTACCTTGGTAGGCAGCTGAAAGGCACAAGAAAAGTTGTTGTACCTGCTTTGTGGGCTGAGATGGGGAACCGCTGAATTTTGGAGTCGGCCGGTGACAAAATGTTCCAAACACACCCCATGCACAACTCCACCGGGGAAGGTGCCAGACAGGAGTTCTCTTGGTAGTTTTTACACTACCTTGGTAGGCAGCTGAAAGGCACCACAAAAGTTGTTCTACCTGCTTTCTGGGCTGAGATGGGGAAACGCTGAATTTTGGACTCGGCTGGTGACAAAATGTTCCAAACACACCCCATGCACAACTCCACCGGGGAAGGTGCCAGACAGGAGTTCTCCTGGTAGTTTTTACACTACCTTGGTAGGCATCTGAAAGACACCACAAAACTTGTTCTACCTGCTTTCTGGGCTGAGATGGGGAAACGCTGAATTTTGGACTCGGCCGGTGACAAAATGTTCCAAACACACCCCATGCACAACTCCACCGGGGAAGGTGCCAGACAGGAGTTCTCCTGGTAGTTTTTACACTACCTTGGTAGGCATCTGAAAGACACCACAAAAGTTGTTCTACCTGCTTTCTGGGCTGAGATGGGGAATCGCTGAATTTTGGAGTCGGCTGGTGACAAAATGTTCCAAACACACCCCATGCAAAACTCCACCACGGAAGGTGCCAGACAGGAGTTCTCTTGGTAGTTTTTACACTACCTTGGTAGGCATCTGAAAGACACCACAAAAGTTGTTCTACCTGCTTTCTGGGCTGAGATGGGGAAACGCTGAATTTTGGACTCGGCCGGTGACAAAATGTTCCAAACACACCCCATGCACAACTCCACCACGGAAGGTGCCAGACAGGAGTTCTCCTGGTAGTTTTTACACTACCTTGGTAAGCATTTCAAAGGCACCACAAAAGTTGTTCTTCCTGCTTTCTGGGCTGAGATGGGGAAACGCTGAATTTTGGAGTCGGCCAGTGACAAAATGTTCCAAACACACCCCATGCACAACTCCACCACGGAAGGTGCCAGACAGGAGTTCTCCTGGTAGTTTTTACACTACCTTGGTAGGCATCTGAAAGACACCACAGAAGTTGTTCTACCTGCTTTCTGGGCTGAGATGGGGAATCGCTGAATTTTGGACTCGGCCGGTGACAAAATGTTCCAAACACACCCCATGCACAACTCCACCACGGAAGGTGCCAGACAGGAGTTCTCCTGGTAGTTTTTACACTACCTTGGTAGGCAGCTGAAAGGCACAAGAAAAGTTGTTGTACCTGCTTTCTGGGCTGAGATGGGGAACCGCTGAATTTTGGACTCGGCCGGTGACAAAATGTTCCAAACACACCCCATGCACAACTCCACCGGGGAAGGTGCCAGACAGGAGTTCTCTTGGTAGTTTTTACACTACCTTGGTAGGCAGCTGAAAGGCACAAGAAAAGTTGTTGTACCTGCTTTCTGGGCTGAGATGGGGAAACGCTGAATTTTGGACTCGGCTGGTGACAAAATGTTCCAAACACATCCCATGCACAACTCCACCGGGGAAGGTGCCAGGAACGAATTCTGTTGGTAGTTTTTACACTACCTTGGTAGGCAGCTGAAAGGCACCACAAAAGTTGTTGTACCTGCTTTCTGGGCTGAGATGGGGAACCGCTGAATTTTGGACTCGGCCGGTGACAAAATGTTCCAAACACACCCCATGCACAACTCCACCGGGGAAGGTGCCAGACAGGAGTTCTCTTGGTAGTTTTTACACTACCTTGGTAGGCAGCTGAAAGGCACCACAAAAGTTGTTCTACCTGCTTTCTGGGCTGAGTTGGGGAAACGCTGAATTTTGGAGTCGGCTGGTGACAAAATGTTCCAAACACACCCCATGCACAACTCCACCGGGGAAGGTGCCAGACAGGAGTTCTCCTGGTAGTTTTTACACTACCTTGGTAGGCATCTGAAAGACACCACAAAAGTTGTTCTACCTGCTTTCTGGGCTGAGATGGGGAAACGCTGAATTTTGGACTCGGCCGGTGACAAAATGTTCCACAGACACCCCATGCACAACTCCACCGGGGAAGGTGCCAGGAACGAATTCTGTTGGTAGATTTACACTACCTTGGTAGGCAGCTGAAAGGCACAAGAAAAGTTGTTGTACCTGCTTTGTGGGCAGAGATGGGGAATCGCTGAATTTTGGAGTCGGCTGGTGACAAAATGTTCCAAACACACCCCCTGCACAACTCCACCGGGGAAGGTGCCAGACAGGAGTTCTCCTGGTAGTTTTTACACTACCTTGGTAGGCATCTGAAAGACACGACAAAACTTGTTCTACCTGCTTTCTGGGCTGAGATGGGGAACCGCTGAATTTTGGACTCGGCCGGTGACAAAATGTTCCAAACACACCCCATGCACAACTCCACCACGGAAGGTGCCAGGAACGAATTCTTTTGGTAGTTTTTACACTACCTTGGTAGGCAGCTGAAAGGCACAAGAAAAGTTGTTGTACCTGCTTTCTGGGCTGAGATGGGGAACCGCTGAATTTTGGACTCGGCCGGTGACAAAATGTTCCAAACACACCCCATGCACAACTCCACCGGGGAAGGTGCCAGACAGGAGTTCTCTTGGTAGTTTTTACACTACCTTGGTAGGCATCTGAAAGACACCACAAAACTTGTTCTACCTGCTTTCTGGGCTGAGATGGGGAAACGCTGAATTTTGGACTCGGCCGGTGACAAAATGTTCCAAACACACCCCATGCACAACTCCACCGGGGAAGGTGCCAGACAGGAGTTCTCTTGGTAGTTTTTACACTACCTTGGTAGGCATTTGAAAGACACCACAAAAGTTGTTCTACCTGCTTTCTGGGCTGAGATGGGGAAACGCTGAATTTTGGACTCGGCCGGTGACAAAATGTTCCACAGACACCCCATGCACAACTCCACCGGGGAAGGTGCCAGGAACGAATTCTGTTGGTAGTTTTTACACTACCTTGGTAGGCATCTGAAATACACCACAAAAGTTGTTCTACCTGCTTTCTGGGCTGAGATGGGGAACCGCTGAATTTTGGAGTCGGCCGGTGACAAAATGTTCCAAACACACCCCATGCACAACTCCACCGGGGAAGGTGCCAGACAGGAGTTCTCCTGGTAGTTTTTACACTACCTTGGTAGGCATTTGAAAGACACGACAAAACTTGTTCTACCTGCTTTCTGGGCTGAGATGGGGAACCGCTGAATTTTGGAGTCGGCTGGTGACAAAATGTTCCAAACACACCCCATGCACAACTCCACCGGGGAAGGTGCCAGGAACGAATTCTTTTGGTAGTTTTTACACTACCTTGGTAGGCAGCTGAAAGGCACAAGAAAAGTTGTTGTACCTGCTTTCTGGGCTGAGATGGGGAACCGCTGAATTTTGGACTCGGCCGGTGACAAAATGTTCCAAACACACCCCATGCACAACTCCACCACGGAAGGTGCCAGACAGGAGTTCTCCTGGTAGTTTTTACACTACCTTGGTAGGCATCTGAAAGACACCACAAAAGTTGTTCTACCTGCTTTCTGGGCTGAGATGGGGAATCGCTGAATTTTGGACTCGGCCGGTGACAAAATGTTCCAAACACACCCCATGCACAACTCCACCGGGGAAGGTGCCAGGCAGGAGTTCTCCTGATAGTTTTTACACTACCTTGGTAGGCATCTGAAAGGCACAAGAAAAGTTGTTCTACCTGCTTTCTGGGCTGAGATGGGGAAACGCTGAATTTTGGAGTCGGCTGGTGACAAAATGTTCCAAACACACCCCATGCACAACTCCACCGGGGAAGGTGCCAGACAGGAGTTCTCCTGGTAGTTTCTACACTACCTTGGTAGGCATTTGAAAGGCACCACAAAAGTTGTTCTACCTGCTTTCTGGGCTGAGATGGGGAACCGCTGAATTTTGGACTCGGCTGGTGACAAAATGTTCCAAACACACCCCATGCACAACTCCACCACGGAAGGTGCCAGACAGGAGTTCTCTTGGTAGTTTTTACACTACCTTGGTAGGCAGCTGAAAGGCACCACAAAAGTTGTTCTACCTGCTTTGTGGGCTGAGATGGGGAACCGCTGAATTTTGGAGTCGGCTGGTGACAAAATGTTCCAAACACACCCCATGCACAACTCCACCGGGGAAGGTGCCAGACAGGAGTTCTCCTGGTAGTTTTTACACTACCTTGGTAGGCATCTGAAAGACACCAGAAAAGTTGTTCTACCTGCTTTCTGGGCTGAGATGGGGAACCGCTGAATTTTGGACTCGGCCGGTGACAAAATGTTCCAAACACACCCCATGCACAACTCCACCGGGGAAGGTGCCAGGCAGGAGTTCTCCTGGTAGTTTTTACACTACCTTGGTAGGCATCTGAAAGACACCACAAAAGTTGTTCTACCTGCTTTCTGGGCTGAGATGGGGAAACGCTGAATTTTGGAGTCGGCTGGTGACAAAATGTTCCAAACACATCCCATGCACAACTCCACCGGGGAAGGTGCCAGGAACGAATTCTGTTGGTAGTTTTTACACTACCTTGGTAGGCAGCTGAAAGGCACCACAAAAGTTGTTGTACCTGCTTTCTGGGCTGAGATGGGGAACCGCTGAATTTTGGACTCGGCCGGTGACAAAATGTTCCAAACACACCCCATGCACAACTCCACCGGGGAAGGTGCCAGACAGGAGTTCTCTTGGTAGTTTTTACACTACCTTGGTAGGCAGCTGAAAGGCACCACAAAAGTTGTTCTACCTGCTTTCTGGGCTGAGATGGGGAAACGCTGAATTTTGGACTCGGCCGGTGACAAAATGTTCCAAACACACCCCATGCACAACTCCACCACGGAAGGTGCCAGACAGGAGTTCCCCTGGTAGTTTTTACACTACCTTGGTAGGCATTTGAAAGACACCAAAAAACTTGTTCTACCTGCTTTCTGGGCTGAGATGGGGAACCGCTGAATTTTGGAGTCGGCCGTTGACAAAATGTTCCAAACACACCCCATGCACAACTCCACCGGGGAAGGTGCCAGACAGGAGTTCTCCTGGTAGTTTTTACACTACCTTGGTAGGCATTTGAAAGACACCAAAAAACTTGTTCTACCTGCTTTCTGGGCTGAGATGGGGAATCGCTGAATTTTGGACTCGGCCGGTGACAAAATGTTCCAAACACACCCCATGCACAACTCCACCGGGGAAGGTGCCAGGAACGAATTCTTTTGGTAGTTTTTACACTACCTTGGTAGGAAGCTGAAAGGCACAAGAAAAGTTGTTGTACCTGCTTTCTGGGCTGAGATGGGGAACCGCTGAATTTTGGACTCGGCCGGTGACAAAATGTTCCAAACACACCCCATGCACAACTCCACCGGGGAAGGTGCCAGACAGGAGTTCTCTTGGTAGTTTTTACACTACCTTGGTAGGCAGCTGAAAGGCACAAGAAAAGTTGTTCTACCTGCTTTCTGGGCTGAGATGGGGAAACGCTGAATTTTGGAGTCGGCTGGTGACAAAATGTTCCAAACACATCCCATGCACAACTCCACCGGGGAAGGTGCCAGGAACGAATTCTGTTGGTAGTTTTTACACTACCTTGGTAGGCAGCTGAAAGGCACCACAAAAGTTGTTGTACCTGCTTTCTGGGCTGAGATGGGGAACCGCTGAATTTTGGACTCGGCCGGTGACAAAATGTTCCAAACACACCCCATGCACAACTCCACCGGGGAAGGTGCCAGACAGGAGTTCTCTTGGTAGTTTTTACACTACCTTGGTAGGCAGCTGAAAGGCACCACAAAAGTTGTTCTACCTGCTTTCTGGGCTGAGATGGGGAAACGCTGAATTTTGGAGTCGGCTGGTGACAAAATGTTCCAAACACATCCCATGCACAACTCCACCGGGGAAGGTGCCAGGAACGAATTCTGTTGGTAGTTTTTACACTACCTTGGTAGGCAGCTGAAAGGCACCACAAAAGTTGTTGTACCTGCTTTCTGGGCTGAGATGGGGAACCGCTGAATTTTGGACTCGGCCGGTGACAAAATGTTCCAAACACACCCCATGCACAACTCCACCGGGGAAGGTGCCAGACAGGAGTTCTCTTGGTAGTTTTTACACTACCTTGGTAGGCATCTGAAAGACACCACAAAAGTTGTTCTACCTGCTTTCTGGGCTGAGATGGGGAAACGCTGAATTTTGGACTCGGCCGGTGACAAAATGTTCCACAGACACCCCATGCACAACTCCACCGGGGAAGGTGCCAGGAACGAATTCTGTTGGTAGATTTACACTACCTTGGTAGGCAGCTGAAAGGCACAAGAAAAGTTGTTGTACCTGCTTTGTGGGCAGAGATGGGGAATCGCTGAATTTTGGAGTCGGCTGGTGACAAAATGTTACAAACACACCCCCTGCACAACTCCACCGGGGAAGGTGCCAGACAGGAGTTCTCCTGGTAGTTTTTACACTACCTTGGTAGGCATCTGAAAGACACGACAAAACTTGTTCTACCTGCTTTCTGGGCTGAGATGGGGAACCGCTGAATTTTGGACTCGGCCGGTGACAAAATGTTCCAAACACACCCCATGCACAACTCCACCGGGGAAGGTGCCAGGAACGAATTCTTTTGGTAGTTTTTACACTACCTTGGTAGGCAGCTGAAAGGCACCACAAAAGTTGTTGTACCTGCTTTCTGGGCTGAGATGGGGAACCGCTGAATTTTGGACTCGGCCGGTGACAAAATGTTCCAAACACACCCCATGCACAACTCCACCGGGGAAGGTGCCAGACAGGAGTTCTCCTGGTAGTTTTTACACTACCTTGGTAGGCATCTGAAAGACACCACAAAACTTGTTCTACCTGCTTTCTGGGCTGAGATGGGGAAACGCTGAATTTTGGACTCGGCCGGTGACAAAATGTTCCAAACACACCCCATGCACAACTCCACCGGGGAAGGTGCCAGACAGGAGTTCTCTTGGTAGTTTTTACACTACCTTGGTAGGCATTTGAAAGACACCACAAAAGTTGTTCTACCTGCTTTCTGGGCTGAGATGGGGAAACGCTGAATTTTGGACTCGGCCGGTGACAAAATGTTCCACAGACACCCCATGCACAACTCCACCGGGGAAGGTGCCAGGAACGAATTCTGTTGGTAGTTTTTACACTACCTTGGTAGGCAGCTGAAAGGCACAAGAAACGTTGTTGTACCTGCTTTCTGGGCTGAGATGGGGAATCGCTGAATTTTGGACTCGGCCGGTGACAAAATGTTCCAAACACACCCCATGCACAACTCCACCGGGGAAGGTGCCAGACAGGAGTTCTCCTGGTAGTTTTTACACTACCTTGGTAGGCAGCTGAAAGGCACCACAAAAGTTGTTCTACCTGCTTTCTGGGCTGAGATGGGGAAACGCTGAATTTTGGACTCGGCTGGTGACAAAATGTTCCAAACACACCCCATGCACAACTCCACCGGGGAAGGTGCCAGACAGGAGTTCTCCTGGTAGTTTTTACACTACCTTGGTAGGCATTTGAAAGACACCACAAAAGTTGTTCTACCTGCTTTCTGGGCTGAGATGGGGAAACGCTGAATTTTGGACTCGGCCGGTGACAAAATGTTCCACAGACACCCCATGCACAACTCCACCGGGGAAGGTGCCAGGAACGAATTCTGTTGGTAGTTTTTACACTACCTTGGTAGGCAGCTGAAAGGCACAAGAAAAGTTGTTGTACCTGCTTTCTGGGCTGAGATGGGGAACCGCTGAATTTTGGAGTCGGCCGGTGACAAAATGTTCCAAACACACCCCATGCACAACTCCACCGGGGAAGGTGCCAGACAGGAGTTCTCCTGGTAGTTTTTACACTACCTTGGTAGGCATTTGAAAGACACGACAAAACTTGTTCTACCTGCTTTCTGGGCTGAGATGGGGAACCGCTGAATTTTGGAGTCGGCTGGTGACAAAATGTTCCAAACACACCCCATGCACAACTCCACCGGGGAAGGTGCCAGGAACGAATTCTTTTGGTAGTTTTTACACTACCTTGGTAGGCAGCTGAAAGGCACAAGAAAAGTTGTTGTACCTGCTTTCTGGGCTGAGATGGGGAACCGCTGAATTTTGGACTCGGCCGGTGACAAAATGTTCCAAACACACCCCATGCACAACTCCACCACGGAAGGTGCCAGACAGGAGTTCTCCTGGTAGTTTTTACACTACCTTGGTAGGCATCTGAAAGACACCACAAAAGTTGTTCTACCTGCTTTCTGGGCTGAGATGGGGAATCGCTGAATTTTGGAGTCGGCCGGTGACAAAATGTTCCAAACACACCCCATGCACAACTCCACCGGGGAAGGTGCCAGACAGGAGTTCTCTTAGTAGTTTTTACACTACCTTGGTAGGCATCTGAAAGGCACAAGAAAAGTTGTTCTACCTGCTTTCTGGGCTGAGATGGGGAAACGCTGAATTTTGGAGTCGGCTGGTGACAAAATGTTCCAAACACACCCCATGCACAACTCCACCGGGGAAGGTGCCAGACAGGAGTTCTCCTGGTAGTTTCTACACTACCTTGGTAGGCATTTGAAAGGCACCACAAAAGTTGTTCTACCTGCTTTCTGGGCTGAGATGGGGAACCGCTGAATTTTGGACTCGGCTGGTGACAAAATGTTCCAAACACACCCCATGCACAACTGCACCACGGAAGGTGCCAGACAGGAGTTCTCTTGGTAGTTTTTACACTACCTTGGTAGGCAGCTGAAAGGCACCACAAAAGTTGTTCTACCTGCTTTGTGGGCTGAGATGGGGAACCGCTGAATTTTGGAGTCGGCTGGTGACAAAATGTTCCAAACACACCCCATGCACAACTCCACCGGGGAAGGTGCCAGACAGGAGTTCTCCTGGTAGTTTTTACACTACCTTGGTAGGCATCTGAAAGACACCAGAAAAGTTGTTCTACCTGCTTTCTGGGCTGAGATGGGGAAACGCTGAATTTTGGACTCGGCCGGTGACAAAATGTTCCAAACACACCCCATGCACAACTCCACCGGGGAAGGTGCCAGGCAGGAGTTCTCCTGATGATAGTTTTTACACTACCTTGGTAGGCATCTGAAAGACACCACAAAAGTTGTTCTACCTGCTTTCTGGGCTGAGATGGGGAAACGCTGAATTTTGGAGTCGGCTGGTGACAAAATGTTCCAAACACATCCCATGCACAACTCCACCGGGGAAGGTGCCAGGAACGAATTCTGTTGGTAGTTTTTACACTACCTTGGTAGGCAGCTGAAAGGCACAAGAAAAGTTGTTGTACCTGCTTTCTGGGCTGAGATGGGGAACCGCTGAATTTTGGACTCGGCCGGTGACAAAATGTTCCAAACACACCCCATGCACAACTCCACCGGGGAAGGTGCCAGACAGGAGTTCTCTTGGTAGTTTTTACACTACCTTGGTAGGCAGCTGAAAGGCACCACAAAAGTTGTTCTACCTGCTTTCTGGGCTGAGATGGGGAAACGCTGAATTTTGGACTCGGCCGGTGACAAAATGTTCCAAACACACCCCATGCACAACTCCACCACGGAAGGTGCCAGACAGGAGTTCTCCTGGTAGTTTTTACACTACCTTGGTAGGCATTTGAAAGACACCAAAAAACTTGTTCTACCTGCTTTCTGGGCTGAGATGGGGAACCGCTGAATTTTGGAGTCGGCCGTTGACAAAATGTTCCAAACACACCCCATGCACAACTCCACCGGGGAAGGTGCCAGACAGGAGTTCTCCTGGTAGTTTTTACACTACCTTGGTAGGCATTTGAAAGACACCAAAAAACTTGTTCTACCTGCTTTCTGGGCTGAGATGGGGAATCGCTGAATTTTGGACTCGGCCGGTGACAAAATGTTCCAAACACACCCCATGCACAACTCCACCGGGGAAGGTGCCAGGAACGAATTCTTTTGGTAGTTTTTACACTACCTTGGTAGGAAGCTGAAAGGCACAAGAAAAGTTGTTCTACCTGCTTTCTGGGCTGAGATGGGGAACCGCTGAATTTTGGACTCGGCCGGTGACAAAATGTTCCAAACACACCCCATGCACAACTCCACCGGGGAAGGTGCCAGACAGGAGTTCTCTTGGTAGTTTTTACACTACCTTGGTAGGCAGCTGAAAGGCACAAGAAAAGTTGTTGTACCTGCTTTGTGGGCAGAGATGGGGAAACGCTGAATTTTGGAGTCGGCTGGTGACAAAATGTTCCAAACACATCCCATGCACAACTCCACCGGGGAAGGTGCCAGGAACGAATTCTGTTGGTAGTTTTTACACTACCTTGGTAGGCAGCTGAAAGGCACCACAAAAGTTGTTGTACCTGCTTTCTGGGCTGAGATGGGGAACCGCTGAATTTTGGACTCGGCCGGTGACAAAATGTTCCAAACACACCCCATGCACAACTCCACCGGGGAAGGTGCCAGACAGGAGTTCTCTTGGTAGTTTTTACACTACCTTGGTAGGCAGCTGAAAGGCACAAGAAAAGTTGTTCTACCTGCTTTCTGGGCTGAGATGGGGAAACGCTGAATTTTGGACTCGGCTGGTGACAAAATGTTCCAAACACATCCCATGCACAACTCCACCGGGGAAGGTGCCAGGAACGAATTCTGTTGGTAGTTTTTACACTACCTTGGTAGGCAGCTGAAAGGCACAAGAAAAGTTGTTGTACCTGCTTTCTGGGCTGAGATGGGGAACCGCTGAATTTTGGACTCGGCCGGTGACAAAATGTTCCAAACACACCCCATGCACAACTCCACCGGGGAAGGTGCCAGACAGGAGTTCTCTTGGTAGTTTTTACACTACCTTGGTAGGCATCTGAAAGACACCACAAAAGTTGTTCTACCTGCTTTCTGGGCTGAGATGGGGAAACGCTGAATTTTGGACTCGGCCGGTGACAAAATGTTCCACAGACACCCCATGCACAACTCCACCGGGGAAGGTGCCAGGAACGAATTCTGTTGGTAGATTTACACTACCTTGGTAGGCAGCTGAAAGGCACAAGAAAAGTTGTTGTACCTGCTTTGTGGGCAGAGATGGGGAATCGCTGAATTTTGGAGTCGGCTGGTGACAAAATGTTACAAACACACCCCCTGCACAACTCCACCGGGGAAGGTGCCAGACAGGAGTTCTCCTGGTAGTTTTTACACTACCTTGGTAGGCATCTGAAAGACACGACAAAACTTGTTCTACCTGCTTTCTGGGCTGAGATGGGGAACCGCTGAATTTTGGACTCGGCCGGTGACAAAATGTTCCAAACACACCCCATGCACAACTCCACCGGGGAAGGTGCCAGGAACGAATTCTTTTGGTAGTTTTTACACTACCTTGGTAGGCAGCTGAAAGGCACAAGAAAAGTTGTTGTACCTGCTTTCTGGGCTGAGATGGGGAACCGCTGAATTTTGGACTCGGCCGGTGACAAAATGTTCCAAACACACCCCATGCACAACTCCACCGGGGAAGGTGCCAGACAGGAGTTCTCCTGGTAGTTTTTACACTACCTTGGTAGGCATCTGAAAGACACCACAAAACTTGTTCTACCTGCTTTCTGGGCTGAGATGGGGAAACGCTGAATTTTGGACTCGGCCGGTGACAAAATGTTCCAAACACACCCCATGCACAACTCCACCGGGGAAGGTGCCAGACAGGAGTTCTCTTGGTAGTTTTTACACTACCTTGGTAGGCATTTGAAAGACACCACAAAAGTTGTTCTACCTGCTTTCTGGGCTGAGATGGGGAAACGCTGAATTTTGGACTCGGCCGGTGACAAAATGTTCCACAGACACCCCATGCACAACTCCACCGGGGAAGGTGCCAGGAACGAATTCTGTTGGTAGTTTTTACACTACCTTGGTAGGCAGCTGAAAGGCACAAGAAAAGTTGTTGTACCTGCTTTCTGGGCTGAGATGGGGAATCGCTGAATTTTGGACTCGGCCGGTGACAAAATGTTCCAAACACACCCCATGCACAACTCCACCGGGGAAGGTGCCAGGCAGGAGTTCTCCTGGTAGTTTTTACACTACCTTGGTAGGCAGCTGAAAGGCACCACAAAAGTTGTTCTACCTGCTTTCTGGGCTGAGATGGGGAAACGCTGAATTTTGGACTCGGCTGGTGACAAAATGTTCCAAACACACCCCATGCACAACTCCACCGGGGAAGGTGCCAGACAGGAGTTCTCCTGGTAGTTTCTACACTACCTTGGTAGGCATTTGAAAGGCACCACAAAAGTTGTTCTACCTGCTTTCTGGGCTGAGATGGGGAACCGCTGAATTTTGGAGTCGGCTGGTGACAAAATGTTCCAAACACACCCCATGCACAACTCCACCACGGAAGGTGCCAGACAGGAGTTCTCCTGGTAGTTTTTACACTACCTTGGTAGGCATCTGAAAGACACCACAAAAGTTGTTCTACCTGCTTTCTGGGCTGAGATGGGGAATCGCTGAATTTTGGACTCGGCCGGTGACAAAATGTTCCAAACACACCCCATGCACAACTCCACCGGGGAAGGTGCCAGGCAGGAGTTCTCCTGATAGTTTTTACACTACCTTGGTAGGCAGCTGAAAGACACCACAAAAGTTGTTCTACCTGCTTTCTGGGCTGAGATGGGGAAACGCTGAATTTTGGAGTCGGCTGGTGACAAAATGTTCCAAACACATCCCATGCACAACTCCACCGGGGAAGGTGCCAGGAACGAATTCTGTTGGTAGTTTTTACACTACCTTGGTAGGCAGCTGAAAGGCACCACAAAAGTTGTTGTACCTGCTTTCTGGGCTGAGATGGGGAACAGCTGAATTTTGGACTCGGCCGGTGACAAAATGTTCCAAACACACCCCATGCACAACTCCACCACGGAAGGTGCCAGACAGGAGTTCTCTTGGTAGTTTTTACACTACCTTGGTAGGCATTTGAAAGACACGACAAAACTTGTTCTACCTGCTTTCTGGGCTGAGATGGGGAAACGCTGAATTTTGGAGTCGGCTGGTGACAAAATGTTCCAAACACACCCCATGCACAACTCCACCACGGAAGGTGCCAGACAGGAGTTCTCCTGGTAGTTTTTACACTACCTTGGTAGGCATCTGAAAGACACCAGAAAAGTTGTTCTACCTGCTTTCTGGGCTGAGATGGGGAAACGCTGAATTTTGGACTCGGCCGGTGACAAAATGTTCCAAACACACCCCATGCACAACTCCACCGGGGAAGGTGCCAGACAGGAGTTCTCCTGGTAGTTTTTACACTACCTTGGTAGGCATCTGAAAGACACCACAAAGGTTGTTCTACCTGCTTTCTGGGCTGAGATGGGGAACAGCTGAATTTTGGACTCGGCTGGTGACAAAATGTTCCAAACACACCCCATGCACAACTCCACTGGGGAAGGTGCCAGACAGGAGTTCTCTTAGTAGTTTTTACACTACCTTGGTAGGCATCTGAAAGACACCACAAAACTTGTTCTACCTGCTTTCTGGGCTGAGATGGGGAAACGCTGAATTTTGGAGTCGGCCGGTGACAAAATGTTCCACAGACACCCCATGCACAACTCCACCGGGGAAGGTGCCAGGAACGAATTCTGTTGGTAGATTTACACTACCTTGGTAGGCAGCTGAAAGGCACAAGAAAAGTTGTTGTACCTGCTTTGTGGGCAGAGATGGGGAATCGCTGAATTTTGGAGTCGGCTGGTGACAAAATGTTACAAACACACCCCCTGCACAACTCCACCGGGGAAGGTGCCAGGAACGAATTCTGTTGGTAGTTTTTACACTACCTTGGTAGGCAGCTGAAAGGCACCACAAAAGTTGTTGTACCTGCTTTCTGGGCTGAGATGGGGAACCGCTGAATTTTGGACTCGGCCGGTGACAAAATGTTCCAAACACACCCCATGCACAACTCCACCACGGAAGGTGCCAGACAGGAGTTCTCTTGGTAGTTTTTACACTACCTTGGTAGGCAGCTGAAAGGCACCACAAAAGTTGTTCTACCTGCTTTCTGGGCTGAGATGGGGAAACGCTGAATTTTGGACTCGGCTGGTGACAAAATGTTCCAAACACACCCCATGCACAACTCCACCGGGGAAGGTGCCAGACAGGAGTTCTCCTGGTAGTTTTTACACTACCTTGGTAGGCATCTGAAAGACACCACAAAAGTTGTTCTACCTGCTTTCTGGGCTGAGATGGGGAAACGCTGAATTTTGGAGTCGGCTGGTGACAAAATGTTCCAAACACACCCCATGCACAACTCCACCGGGGAAGGTGCCAGACAGGAGTTCTCCTGGTAGTTTTTACACTACCTTGGTAGGCATCTGAAAGACACCACAAAGGTTGTTCTACCTGCTTTCTGGGCTGAGATGGGGAACAGCTGAATTTTGGACTCGGCTGGTGACAAAATGTTCCAAACACACCCCCTGCACAACTCCACCGGGGAAGGTGCCAGACAGGAGTTCTCTTAGTAGTTTTTACACTACCTTGGTAGGCATCTGAAAGACACCACAAAAGTTGTTCTACCTGCTTTCTGGGCTGAGATGGGGAAACGCTGAATTTTGGACTCGGCCGGTGACAAAATGTTCCACAGACACCCCATGCACAACTCCACCGGGGAAGGTGCCAGGAACGAATTCTGTTGGTAGTTTTTACACTACCTTGGTAGGCAGCTGAAAGGCACAAGAAAAGTTGTTGTACCTGCTTTCTGGGCTGAGATGGGGAACCGCTGAATTTTGGACTCGGCCGTTGACAAAATGTTCCAAACACACCCCATGCACAACTCCACCGGGGAAGGTGCCAGACAGGAGTTCTCCTGGTAGTTTTTACACTACCTTGGTAGGCATTTGAAAGACACCACAAAACTTGTTCTACCTGCTTTCTGGGCTGAGATGGGGAAAAGCTGAATTTTGGACTCGGCCGGTGACAAAATGTTCCAAACACACCCCATGCACAACTCCACCGGGGAAGGTGCCAGGAACGAATTCTTTTGGTAGTTTTTACACTACCTTGGTAGGCAGCTGAAAGGCACAAGAAAAGTTGTTGTACCTGCTTTCTGGGCTGAGATGGGGAACCGCTGAATTTTGGACTCGGCCGGTGACAAAATGTTCCAAACACACCCCATGCACAACTCCACCGGGGAAGGTGCCAGGAACGAATTCTTTTGGTAGTTTTTACACTACCTTGGTAGGCAGCTGAAAGGCACAAGAAAAGTTGTTCTACCTGCTTTCTGGGCTGAGATGGGGAAACGCTGAATTTTGGAGTCGGCTGGTGACAAAATGTTCCAAACACATCCCATGCACAACTCCACCGGGGAAGGTGCCAGGAACGAATTCTGTTGGTAGTTTTTACACTACCTTGGTAGGCAGCTGAAAGGCACCACAAAAGTTGTTGTACCTGCTTTCTGGGCTGAGATGGGGAACCGCTGAATTTTGGACTCGGCCGGTGACAAAATGTTCCAAACACACCCCATGCACAACTCCACCGGGGAAGGTGCCAGACAGGAGTTCTCCTGGTAGTTTTTACACTACCTTGGTAGGCAGCTGAAAGGCACCACAAAAGTTGTTCTACCTGCTTTCTGGGCTGAGATGGGGAAACGCTGAATTTTGGACTCGGCTGGTGACAAAATGTTCCAAACACACCCCATGCACAACTCCACCGGGGAAGGTGCCAGACAGGAGTTCTCCTGGTAGTTTTTACACTACCTTGGTAGGCATCTGAAAGACACGACAAAACTTGTTCTACCTGCTTTCTGGGCTAAGATGGGGAACCGCTGAATTTTGGACTCGGCCGGTGAAAAAATGTTCCAAACACACCCCATGCACAACTCCACCGGGGAAGGTGCCAGGCAGGAGTTCTCCTGGTAGTTTTTACACTACCTTGGTAGGCAGCTGAAAGGCACAAGAAAAGTTGTTGTACCTGCTTTCTGGGCTGAGATGGGGAACCGCTGAATTTTGGACTCGGCCGGTGACAAAATGTTCCAAACACACCCCATGCACAACTCCACCGGGGAAGGTGCCAGACAGGAGTTCTCTTGGTAGTTTTTACACTACCTTGGTAGGCATCTGAAAGACACCACAAAACTTGTTCTACCTGCTTTCTGGGCTGAGATGGGGAAACGCTGAATTTTGGACTCGGCTGGTGACAAAATGTTCCAAAGACACCCCCTGCACAACTCCACCGGGGAAGGTGCCAGACAGGAGTTCTCCTGGTAGTTTTTACACTACCTTGGTAGGCATTTGAAAGACACCACAAAAGTTGTTCTACCTGCTTTCTGGGCTGAGATGGGGAAACGCTGAATTTTGGACTCGGCCGGTGACAAAATGTTCCACAGACACCCCATGCACAACTCCACCGGGGAAGGTGCCAGGAACGAATTCTGTTGGTAGTTTTTACACTACCTTGGTAGGCAGCTGAAAGGCACAAGAAAAGTTGTTGTACCTGCTTTCTGGGCTGAGATGGGGAACCGCTGAATTTTGGAGTCGGCCGTTGACAAAATGTTCCAAACACACCCCATGCACAACTCCACCGGGGAAGGTGCCAGACAGGAGTTCTCCTGGTAGTTTTTACACTACCTTGGTAGGCATTTGAAAGACACGACAAAACTTGTTCTACCTGCTTTCTGGGCTGAGATGGGGAACCGCTGAATTTTGGACTCGGCCGGTGACAAAATGTTCCAAACACACCCCATGCACAACTCCACCGGGGAAGGTGCCAGGAACGAATTCTTTTGGTAGTTTTTACACTACCTTGGTAGGCAGCTGAAAGGCACAAGAAAAGTTGTTGTACCTGCTTTCTGGGCTGAGATGGGAAACCGCTGAATTTTGGACTCGGCCGGTGACAAAATGTTCCAAACACACCCCATGCACAACTCCACCACGGAAGGTGCCAGACAGGAGTTCTCCTGGTAGTTTTTACACTACCTTGGTAGGCATCTGAAAGACACCACAAAAGTTGTTCTACCTGCTTTCTGGGCTGAGATGGGGAAACGCTGAATTTTGGAGTCGGCCGGTGACAAAATGTTCCAAACACACCCCATTCACAACTCCACCGGGGAAGGTGCCAGACAGGAGTTCTCTTGGTAGTTTTTACACTACCTTGGTAGGCATCTGAAAGACACCACAAAAGTTGTTCTACCTGCTTTCTGGGCTGAGATGGGGAAACGCTGAATTTTGGACTCGGCCGGTGACAAAATGTTCCAAACACACCCCATGCACAACTCCACCGGGGAAGGTGCCAGACAGGAGTTCTCTTAGTAGTTTTTACACTACCTTGGTAGGCATCTGAAAGACACCACAAAAGTTGTTCTACCTGCTTTCTGGGCTGAGATGGGGAAACGCTGAATTTTGGACTCGGCCGGTGACAAAATGTTCCAAACACACCCCCATGCACAACTCCACCGGGGAAGGTGCCAGGAACGAATTCTGTTGGTAGATTTACACTACCTTGGTAGGCAGCTGAAAGGCACAAGAAAAGTTGTTCTACCTGCTTTGTGGGCAGAGATGGGGAATCGCTGAATTTTGGAGTCGGCTGGTGACAAAATGTTACAAACACACCCCCTGCACAACTCCACCGGGGAAGGTGCCAGACAGGAGTTCTCCTGGTAGTTTTTACATTGCTCCATTAGGCATCTGAAAGACACCACAAAAGTTGTTCTACCTGCTTTCTGGGCTGAGATGGGGAACCGCTGAATTTTGGACTCGGCCGGTGACAAAATGTTCCACAGACACCCCATGCACAACTCCACCGGGGAAGGTGCCAGGAACGAATTCTGTTGGTAGTTTTTACACTACCTTGGTAGGCAGCTGAAAGGCACAAGAAAAGTTGTTGTACCTGCTTTCTGGGCTGAGATGGGGAACCGCTGAATTTTGGACTCGGCCGTTGACAAAATGTTCCAAACACACCCCATGCACAACTCCACCGGGGAAGGTGCCAGACAGGAGTTCTCCTGGTAGTTTTTACACTACCTTGGTAGGCATTTGAAAGACACCACAAAACTTGTTCTACCTGCTTTCTGGGCTGAGATGGGGAAACGCTGAATTTTGGACTCGGCCGGTGACAAAATGTTCCAAACACACCCCATGCACAACTCCACCGGGGAAGGTGCCAGGAACGAATTCTTTTGGTAGTTTTTACACTACCTTGGTAGGCAGCTGAAAGGCACAAGAAAAGTTGTTGTACCTGCTTTCTGGGCTGAGATGGGGAACCGCTGAATTTTGGACTCGGCCGGTGACAAAATGTTCCAAACACACCCCATGCACAACTCCACCGGGGAAGGTGCCAGGAACGAATTCTTTTGGTAGTTTTTACACTACCTTGGTAGGCAGCTGAAAGGCACAAGAAAAGTTGTTGTACCTGCTTTCTGGGCTGAGATGGGGAACCGCTGAATTTTGGACTCGGCCGGTGACAAAATGTTCCAAACACACCCCATGCACAACTCCACCGGGGAAGGTGCCAGACAGGAGTTCTCCTGGTAGTTTTTACACTACCTTGGTAGGCAGCTGAAAGGCACCACAAAAGTTGTTCTACCTGCTTTCTGGGCTGAGATGGGGAAACGCTGAATTTTGGACTCGGCTGGTGACAAAATGTTCCAAACACACCCCATGCACAACTCCACCGGGGAAGGTGCCAGACAGGAGTTCTCCTGGTAGTTTTTACACTACCTTGGTAGGCATCTGAAAGACACGACAAAACTTGTTCTACCTGCTTTCTGGGCTGAGATGGGGAACCGCTGAATTTTGGACTCGGCCGGTGACAAAATGTTCCAAACACACCCCATGCACAACTCCATCGGGGAAGGTGCCAGGAACGAATTCTTTTGGTAGTTTTTACACTACCTTGGTAGGCAGCTGAAAGGCACAAGAAAAGTTGTTGTACCTGCTTTCTGGGCTGAGATGGGGAACCGCTGAATTTTGGACTCGGCCGGTGACAAAATGTTCCAAACACACCCCATGCACAACTCCACCGGGGAAGGTGCCAGACAGGAGTTCTCTTGGTAGTTTTTACACTACCTTGGTAGGCATCTGAAAGACACCACAAAAGTTGTTCTACCTGCTTTCTGGGCTGAGATGGGGAAACGCTGAATTTTGGACTCGGCCGGTGACAAAATGTTCCAAACACACCCCATGCACAACTCCACCGGGGAAGGTGCCAGACAGGAGTTCTCTTGGTAGTTTTTACACTACCTTGGTAGGCATTTGAAAGACACCACAAAAGTTGTTCTACCTGCTTTCTGGGCTGAGATGGGGAAACGCTGAATTTTGGACTCGGCCGGTGACAAAATGTTCCACAGACACCCCATGCACAACTCCACCGGGGAAGGTGCCAGGAACGAATTCTGTTGGTAGTTTTTACACTACCTTGGTAGGCAGCTGAAAGGCACAAGAAAAGTTGTTGTACCTGCTTTCTGGGCTGAGATGGGGAACCGCTGAATTTTGGAGTCGGCCGTTGACAAAATGTTCCAAACACACCCCATGCACAACTCCACCGGGGAAGGTGCCAGACAGGAGTTCTCCTGGTAGTTTTTACACTACCTTGGTAGGCATTTGAAAGACACGACAAAACTTGTTCTACCTGCTTTCTGGGCTGAGATGGGGAACCGCTGAATTTTGGACTCGGCCGGTGACAAAATGTTCCAAACACACCCCATGCACAACTCCACCGGGGAAGGTGCCAGGAACGAATTCTTTTGGTAGTTTTTACACTACCTTGGTAGGCAGCTGAAAGGCACAAGAAAAGTTGTTGTACCTGCTTTCTGGGCTGAGATGGGGAACCGCTGAATTTTGGACTCGGCCGGTGACAAAATGTTCCAAACACACCCCATGCACAACTCCACCGGGGAAGGTGCCAGACAGGAGTTCTCCTGGTAGTTTTTACACTACCTTGGTAGGCATCTGAAAGACACCACAAAAGTTGTTCTACCTGCTTTCTGGGCTGAGATGGGGAAACGCTGAATTTTGGAGTCGGCCGGTGACAAAATGTTCCAAACACACCCCATTCACAACTCCACCGGGGAAGGTGCCAGACAGGAGTTCTCTTGGTAGTTTTTACACTACCTTGGTAGGCATCTGAAAGACACCACAAAAGTTGTTCTACCTGCTTTCTGGGCTGAGATGGGGAAACGCTGAATTTTGGACTCGGCTGGTGACAAAATGTTCCAAACACACCCCATGCACAACTCCACCGGGGAAGGTGCCAGGCAGGACTTCTCCTGATAGTTTTTACACTACCTTGGTAGGCATCTGAAAGACACCACAAAACTTGTTCTACCTGCTTTCTGGGCTGAGATGGGGAATCGCTGAATTTTGGAGTCGGCTGGTGACAAAATGTTCCAAACACACCCCATGCACAACTCCACCGGGGAAGGTGCCAGACAGGAGTTCTCCTGGTAGTTTTTACATTGCTCCAGTAGGCATCTGAAAGACACCACAAAAGTTGTTCTACCTGCTTTCTGGGCTGAGATGGGGAACCGCTGAATTTTGGACTCGGCCGGTGACAAAATGTTCCACAGACACCCCATGCACAACTCCACCGGGGAAGGTGCCAGGAACGAATTCTGTTGGTAGTTTTTACACTACCTTGGTAGGCAGCTGAAAGGCACAAGAAAAGTTGTTGTACCTGCTTTCTGGGCTGAGATGGGGAATCGCTGAATTTTGGAGTCGGCCGTTGACAAAATGTTCCAAACACACCCCATGCACAACTCCACCGGGGAAGGTGCCAGACAGGAGTTCTCCTGGTAGTTTTTACACTACCTTGGTAGGCATTTGAAAGACACGACAAAACTTGTTCTACCTGCTTTCTGGGCTGAGATGGGGAACCGCTGAATTTTGGACTCGGCCGGTGACAAAATGTTCCAAACACACCCCATGCACAACTCCACCGGGGAAGGTGCCAGGAACGAATTCTTTTGGTAGTTTTTACACTACCTTGGTAGGCAGCTGAAAGGCACAAGAAAAGTTGTTGTACCTGCTTTCTGGGCTGAGATGGGGAACCGCTGAATTTTGGACTCGGCCGGTGACAAAATGTTCCAAACACACCCCATGCACAACTCCACCACGGAAGGTGCCAGACAGGAGTTCTCCTGGTAGTTTTTACACTACCTTGGTAGGCATCTGAAAGACACCACAAAAGTTGTTCTACCTGCTTTCTGGGCTGAGATGGGGAAACGCTGAATTTTGGAGTCGGCCGGTGACAAAATGTTCCAAACACACCCCATTCACAACTCCACCGGGGAAGGTGCCAGACAGGAGTTCTCTTGGTAGTTTTTACACTACCTTGGTAGGCATCTGAAAGACACCACAAAAGTTGTTCTACCTGCTTTCTGGGCTGAGATGGGGAAACGCTGAATTTTGGAGTCGGCCGGTGACAAAATGTTCCAAACACACCCCATGCACAACTCCACCGGGGAAGGTGCCAGGCAGGACTTCTCCTGATAGTTTTTACACTACCTTGGTAGGCATCTGAAAGACACCACAAAAGTTGTTCTACCTGCTTTCTGGGCTGAGATGGGGAATCGCTGAATTTTGGAGTCGGCTGGTGACAAAATGTTCCAAACACACCCCATGCACAACTCCACCGGGGAAGGTGCCAGACAGGAGTTCTCCTGGTAGTTTTTACACTACCTTGGTAGGCATCTGAAAGACACCACAAAGGTTGTTCTACCTGCTTTCTGGGCTGAGATGGGGAACAGCTGAATTTTGGACTCGGCTGGTGACAAAATGTTCCAAACACACCCCCTGCACAACTCCACCGGGGAAGGTGCCAGACAGGAGTTCTCTTAGTAGTTTTTACACTACCTTGGTAGGCATCTGAAAGACACCACAAAAGTTGTTCTACCTGCTTTCTGGGCTGAGATGGGGAAACACTGAATTTTGGACTCGGCCGGTGACAAAATGTTCCACAGACACCCCATGCACAACTCCACCGGGGAAGGTGCCAGGAACGAATTCTGTTGGTAGATTTACACTACCTTGGTAGGCAGCTGAAAGGCACAAGAAAAGTTGTTGTACCTGCTTTGTGGGCAGAGATGGGGAATCGCTGAATTTTGGAGTCGGCTGGTGACAAAATGTTACAAACACACCCCCTGCACAACTCCACCGGGGAAGGTGCCAGACAGGAGTTCTCCTGGTAGTTTTTACATTGCTCCATTAGGCATCTGAAAGACACCACAAAAGTTGTTCTACCTGCTTTCTGGGCTGAGATGGGGAAACGCTGAATTTTGGACTCGGCCGGTGACAAAATGTTCCACAGACACCCCATGCACAACTCCACCGGGGAAGGTGCCAGGAACGAATTCTGTTGGTAGTTTTTACACTACCTTGGTAGGCAGCTGAAAGGCACAAGAAAAGTTGTTGTACCTGCTTTCTGGGCTGAGATGGGGAACCGCTGAATTTTGGAGTCGGCCGTTGACAAAATGTTCCAAACACACCCCATGCACAACTCCACCGGGGAAGGTGCCAGACAGGAGTTCTCCTGGTAGTTTTTACACTACCTTGGTAGGCATTTGAAAGACACCACAAAACTTGTTCTACCTGCTTTCTGGGCTGAGATGGGGAAACGCTGAATTTTGGACTCGGCCGGTGACAAAATGTTCCAAACACACCCCATGCACAACTCCACCGGGGAAGGTGCCAGGAACGAATTCTTTTGGTAGTTTTTACACTACCTTGGTAGGCAGCTGAAAGGCACAAGAAAAGTTGTTGTACCTGCTTTCTGGGCTGAGATGGGGAACCGCTGAATTTTGGACTCGGCCGGTGACAAAATGTTCCAAACACACCCCATGCACAACTCCACCGGGGAAGGTGCCAGGAACGAATTCTTTTGGTAGTTTTTACACTACCTTGGTAGGCAGCTGAAAGGCACAAGAAAAGTTGTTCTACCTGCTTTCTGGGCTGAGATGGGGAAACGCTGAATTTTGGAGTCGGCTGGTGACAAAATGTTCCAAACACATCCCATGCACAACTCCACCGGGGAAGGTGCCAGGAACGAATTCTGTTGGTAGTTTTTACACTACCTTGGTAGGCAGCTGAAAGGCACCACAAAAGTTGTTGTACCTGCTTTCTGGGCTGAGATGGGGAACCGCTGAATTTTGGACTCGGCCGGTGACAAAATGTTCCAAACACACCCCATGCACAACTCCACCGGGGAAGGTGCCAGACAGGAGTTCTCCTGGTAGTTTTTACACTACCTTGGTAGGCAGCTGAAAGGCACCACAAAAGTTGTTCTACCTGCTTTCTGGGCTGAGATGGGGAAACGCTGAATTTTGGACTCGGCTGGTGACAAAATGTTCCAAACACACCCCATGCACAACTCCACCGGGGAAGGTGCCAGACAGGAGTTCTCCTGGTAGTTTTTACACTACCTTGGTAGGCATCTGAAAGACACGACAAAACTTGTTCTACCTGCTTTCTGGGCTGAGATGGGGAACCGCTGAATTTTGGACTCGGCCGGTGACAAAATGTTCCAAACACACCCCATGCACAACTCCACCGGGGAAGGTGCCAGGAACGAATTCTTTTGGTAGTTTTTACACTACCTTGGTAGGCAGCTGAAAGGCACAAGAAAAGTTGTTGTACCTGCTTTCTGGGCTGAGATGGGGAACCGCTGAATTTTGGACTCGGCCGGTGACAAAATGTTCCAAACACACCCCATGTACAACTCCACCGGGGAAGGTGCCAGACAGGAGTTCTCTTGGTAGTTTTTACACTACCTTGGTAGGCATCTGAAAGACACCACAAAACTTGTTCTACCTGCTTTCTGGGCTGAGATGGGGAAACGCTGAATTTTGGACTCGGCCGGTGACAAAATGTTCCAAACACACCCCATGCACAACTCCACCGGGGAAGGTGCCAGACAGGAGTTCTCTTGGTAGTTTTTACACTACCTTGGTAGGCATTTGAAAGACACCACAAAAGTTGTTCTAACCTGCTTTCTGGGCTGAGATGGGGAAACGCTGAATTTTGGACTCGGCCGGTGACAAAATGTTCCACAGACACCCCATGCACAACTCCACCGGGGAAGGTGCCAGGAACGAATTCTGTTGGTAGTTTTTACACTACCTTGGTAGGCAGCTGAAAGGCACAAGAAAAGTTGTTGTACCTGCTTTCTGGGCTGAGATGGGGAACCGCTGAATTTTGGAGTCGGCCGTTGACAAAATGTTCCAAACACACCCCATGCACAACTCCACCGGGGAAGGTGCCAGACAGGAGTTCTCCTGGTAGTTTTTACACTACCTTGGTAGGCATTTGAAAGACACGACAAAACTTGTTCTACCTGCTTTCTGGGCTGAGATGGGGAACCGCTGAATTTTGGAGTCGGCCGGTGACAAAATGTTCCAAACACACCCCATGCACAACTCCACCGGGGAAGGTGCCAGGAACGAATTCTGTTGGTAGTTTTTACACTACCTTGGTAGGCAGCTGAAAGGCACAAGAAAAGTTGTTGTACCTGCTTTCTGGGCTGAGATGGGGAACCGCTGAATTTTGGACTCGGCCGGTGACAAATGTTCCAAACACACCCCATGCACAACTCCACCACGGAAGGTGCCAGACAGGAGTTCTCCTGGTAGTTTTTACACTACCTTGGTAGGCATCTGAAAGACACCACAAAAGTTGTTCTACCTGCTTTCTGGGCTGAGATGGGGAAACGCTGAATTTTGGAGTCGGCCGGTGACAAAATGTTCCAAACACACCCCATTCACA